>NW_027516021.1:0-66797 GCF_048772815.1 Callospermophilus lateralis | reverse complement strand
ACTCTAAATCCAACAGGTTTGTAGTAGCTCTATGAAACTTGACAAAATAAAGGGGTTCTCAGTTTTGTCTCTATGGTTTGTTGCCTCTTCAAGTAGCCCTAAGCAGAGACTGTGGAAAAGCACTTTCATTGAAATGGGTTGCCAAGCTTCCAAGATATTACGAGCTTCCGAAAAACCAGCAAATACTTTTTCACCCAATCTGGATGATACGTGGCGGTAATGAAAGTACACAAATCCAACTTGGCTCTAAAATATTTTTCTTCTAGGTTGAAGCGTTTGTTTACAGTAGCAGTTTTTATTTTTAGGCTTCACTCTCTTCTATCCTATATATATAGATGAATTTGGAACTCTAAATCCAACATGGTTTCTAGTAGCTCTTTGAAACTTGACAAAATAAAGAAATTCTCAGTTTTGTATCTATGGTTGTTTCCTCTTCAAGTAGCCCTTAGCAGAGACTGTGAAAAAGCACTTTCATTGAAAGGGGTTGCCAAGCGTCCAGGAAATTACGAGTTTCCGAAACACCAGCAAATATTTTTCACCCAGTCGGGATGATACGTAGTGTTAATGACAAGTACAAGAATCCCACTTGGCTCACCACATTTTGATCTTCTAGGTTGAGGCGTCGTCTAAAGTAGCAGATTTTATATTTAGGTTTCCCTCTGTTCTCTCCTATATAGATAGATGAATTTGGAACTCTAAATCCAACATGAATTGTAGTAGCTCTTGGAAACTTGACAAAATAAAGTAGTTCTCAGTTTTGTCTCTATGGTTCATTTCCTCTTCAGGTAGCCCTAAGCAGAGACTGTGGAAAAGCACTTTCATTGAAGGGGGTTGCCAAGCTTCCAAGAAATTACGAGTTTCCGAAATACCAGCAAACATTTTTTCACCCAATCTGTATGATACGTAGTGTTAATGACAAGTACACAAATCCCATTTGGCTCACCAAATTTTGTTATTCTAGGTTGAAGCGTTCGTTTACAGTAGCAGTTTTTATTTTTAGGTTTCACTCTGTTCTCTCCTATATTGATAGATGAATTTGGAACTCTAAAACCAACATGGTTTTAGTACCTCTTTGAAACTTGAACAAAATAAAGGAGTTCTCAGTTTTATCTCTATGGTTTCTTTCCTCTTAAAGTAGCCCTAGGCACAGACTGTGGAAAACACTTTCATTGAGAGGGGTTGCCAAGCTTCTAAGAAATATAAAGTTTCTGAAATACAGGAAATATTTTTTCACCCAATCTTGATGATACATGCTGGTAATGATCAGTACACAAATCCCACTTGGCTCAGCAAATTTTGTTCTTCTAGGTTGAAGCGTTCGTTTACAGTAGCAGTTTTATATTTCGGTTTCCCTTGTTCTCTTTTATATAGATAGGTGAATTTGGAACTCTAAATCCAAGATGTTTTGTAGTAGCTCTTGGAAACTTGACAAAATAAAGGAGTTCTCAGTTTTGTCTCTTTTGTTTGTTTCCTCTCCAAGTAGCCCTAAGCAGAGACTGTGGAAAGCACTTTCAATGAAAGGGGTTGCAAAGCTTCCAAGAAATTACGAGTTTCCGAAAGACCAGCAAATATTTTTTCACCCAATATGGATGATACGAGGTGTTAATAACATGTACACCAATCCCACTTGGCTCACCAAATTTTGTTCTTCTAGGTTGAAGCGTTCCTCTTACAGTAGCAGTTTTATATTTAGGTTTCACTCTGTTCTCTTCTATATAGATAGATGAATTTGGAACTCTAAATCCAACAAGGGTTTGTAGTAGCTCTTTGAAACTTGACCGAAATAAAGTAGTTCTAAGTATTTTCTCTATGGTTTGTTTCCTCTTCAAGAAGCCCTAGGCACAGACTGTGGAAAAACACTTCATTGAAATGGGTTGCCAAGCTCAAAGAAATACGACTTTCCTAAATACCAGCAAATATTTTTTCACCCAATCTTGATGATACGTGGTGGTAATGACAGGTACACTAATCCCACTTGGCTCACCAAATTTTGTTCTTCTAGGTTGAAGAGTTCGTTTACAGTAGCAGTTTTTATTTTTAGGTTCCACTTTGGTCTCTCTTATATAGACAGATGAATTTGGAACTCTAAAACCAACATGGTTTGCAGTAGCTCTTTGAAACTTGAAAAAAAAGGGAGTTCTCAGTTTTGTCTCTAGGGTTTGTTTCCTCTTCAAGTAGCCCTAGGCACAGACTGTGTAAAAGCACTTTCATTGAGAGGGGTTGCCAGCTTCTAAGAAATAACGAGTTTCTGAAATACAGGAAATATTTTTTAACCTAATCTTGATGATACTTGGTGGTAATGATCAGTACACAAATCAAACTTGGCTCACCAAATGTTGTTCTTCTAGGTTGAAGCGTTCGTTTACAGTAGCAGTTTTTATTTAAAGATTTCACTCTGTTCTCTCCTATATAGATAGATGAATTTGGAACTCTAAATCCAACATGGTTTGTAGTAGGTCTTGAAACTTGACAAAATAAAAGAGGTCTCAGTTTTGTCTCTACGGTTTGTTTCCTCTTCAATACAACTAGGCACAGACTGTGGAAAAGGACTTTCATTGAGAGGGGTTGCCAAGCTTCTAAGAAATAACGAGTCTCTGAAACACCAGCAAACATTTTTTCACCCAATCTTGATGATACTTGGTGGTAATTTTCAGTACACAATCCCACTTGGCTCACCAACTTTTGTTCATCTAGGTTGAAGCGTTCCTCTACAGTAGCAGTTTTTATTATTTAGGTTTCACTCTGTTCTCTTCTATATAGACAGATGAATTTGGAACTCTAAATCCAACATGGTTTGTAGTAGCTCTTTGAAACTTGACAAAATAAGTAGTTCTCAGTATTCTCTCTATCGTTTGTTTCCCTGTTCAAGTAACCCTAGGCACAGACTGTGGAAAAACAGTTTCATTGAAATGGGTTGCCAAGCTTCAAGTAATTACGAGTTTCCGAAAAACCAGCAAACATTTTTTCACCCAATCTTGATGATAATTGGTGGTTATGATCAGTACACAAATCCCACTTGGCTCACCACATTTTGTTTTTCTAGGTTGAAGCGTTCGTCTACAGTAGCAGTTTTTATATTTAGGATTACTCTCTTCTCTCCTATATAGATAGATGAATGTGGAACTCTAAATCCACATGGTTAGTAGTAGCTCTTTGAAACTTGACAAAATAAAGTAGTTCTCTGATTTGTCTCTATGGTTGTTTCCTCTTCAAGTAGCCCTAAGCAGAGACTGTGGAAAAGCACTTTCATTGAAAGGGTTGCCAAGCTTCCAAGAAATTATGAGTTTCCGAAACACCAGCAAATATTTTTTCACCCAATCTGGATGATAGGTGGTGGTAATGACAAGTACACCAATCCCACTTGGCTCACCAAATTTTGTTCTAGGTTGAAGCGTTCGTCTACAGTAGCAGTTTTTATATTTAGGTTTCCCTCTGTTCTCTCCTATATAGATAGATGAATTTGGAACTCTAAATCCAACCATGGTTTGTAGTAGCTCTTTGAAACTTGACCAAATAAAGGAGTCCTCAGTTTTGTCTCTATGGTTTGTTTCCTCTTCAAGTAGCCTTAGCAGAGACTGTGGAAAAGCACTTTCATTGAAAGGGGTTGCCAAGCTTCCAAGAAATTATGAGTTTCCGAAACACCAGCAAATATTTTTTCACCCAATCTTGACGATACATGGTGGTAATGATCAGGACACAAATCCCACTTGGCTCACCAAATTTTGTTCTTCTAGGTTTAAGTGTTCGTCTACAGTAGCAGTTTTCATATTTAGGTTTCACTCTGTTCTCTCTTATATATATAGATGAAATTGGAACTCTAAATCCAACATGGTTTGTAGTAGCTCTTTGAAACTTTACAAATAAGGAGATCCCAGTTTTGTCTCTGTGGTTTGTTTCCTCTTCAAGTAGCCCTAGGCACAGACTGTTGAAAAGCATTTTCATTCAGAAGGGTTGCCAAGCTTCTAAGATATAACGAGTTTCCGAATACCAGCAAATATTTTTTCACCCAATCTTGATGATATGTGGTGCTAATGATTCGTACACAAATCCCTCTTGCCTCACCAAATTGTGTTTTTCGAGGTTGAAGTGTTCGTTTACAGTAGCAGTTTATATTTTTAGGTTTCCCTCTATTCTTTCCTATATAGATAGATGAATTTGGAACTCTAAATCCAACATGGTTTGTAGTAGCTCTTTGAAACTTGACAAAATAAAGTAGTTCTCAGTGTTCTGTCTATGGTTTGTTTCCTCTTCAAGTAGCCCTAGGTGCAGACAGTGGAAAAGCACTTTCTTTGAGAGGGGTTGCCAAGCTTCCAAGAAAATAACGAGTTTCCGAAATACCAGCAAATATTTTTCACCCAATCTTGATGATACTTGGTGGTAATGATCAGTACACCAATCCCACATGGCTCACCAATTTTTGTTCTTCTAGGTTTAAGCGTTCATCTACAGTAGCAGTTTTTATATTTAGGTTTCACTCTGTTCTCTCTTATATAGATAGATGAATTTGGAAACTCTAAATGCAACATGGTATGCAGTAGCTCTTTGAAACTTGACAAAATAAAGGAGTTCTCAGTTTTGTCTGTATGATTTGTTCCGATTTAGGTAGCCCTAGGCACAGACTGTGGAAACGCCCTTTCATTGAAAGGGGTTGCCAGGCTTCCAAGAAATTACGAGTTTCCGAAAAACCAGCAACACATTTCACCCAATCTTGATGATACGTAGTGGTAATGACAAGTAGCAAATCCGACTTGACACACCAAATTTTGTACTTCTATGTTGAAGGTTCGTTTACAGTAGCAGTTTATATTTTTAGGTTTCCCTCTGTTCTCTCCTATATAGATAGATGAATTTGGAACTCTAAATCCAACATGGTTTGTAGTAGCTCTTTGAAACTTGACAAAATAAAGGAGTTCTCAGTTTTGTCTCTATGATTTGTTTCCTCTTCAGGTAGCCCTAAGCAGAGACTGTGGAAAAGCACTTTAATTGAAAGGGGTTGCCAAGCTTCTAAGAAATAACGAGTTTCCGAAATACCAGCAAATATTTTTTCACCCAATGTTGATGATACTTGGTGCTAATGATGAGTACACAAATCCCACTTGGCTCACCAAATTATGATCTTCTAGGCTGAAGCGTTCGTTTACACTAGCAGTTTTTATTTTTAGGTTTCACTCTGTTGTTTAATATATAGATAGATGAATTTGGAACTCTAAATCCAACATGGTTTGTAGTAGCTGTTTGAAACTTGAGAAAATAAAGGAGATCACAGTTTTGTCTCTATGGTTTGTTTCCTCTTCAAGTAGCCCTAGTCACAGACTGTGGAAAAACACTTTCATTGAGATTGTTGCCAAGCTTCTAAGAAATAATATTTTCCGATACACCAGCAAATATTTTCTCACCTAATCTTGATGATACTTGGTGGTAATGATCAGTACACAAATCACACATGGCTCACCAAATTTTGGTCTTCTACGTTGAAGCGTTCGTCTAGAGTAGCAGTTTTTATATTTAGGTTTCTCTCTGTACTCTCCTATATAGATAGATGAATTTGGAACTCTAAATCCAACATTGTTTGTAGGACCTCTTTGAAACATGACAAAAAAAAAGTTCTCAGTTTTGTCTCTATTGTTTCTTTCCTTTTCAAGTAACCCGAAGCAGAGATTGTGGAAAAGCACTTTCATTGTTAGGGGTTGCCAAGCTTCCAAGAAATTACGAGTTTCCCAAATACCAGCAAATATTTTTTCACCCAATCTTGATGATACGTGGTGGTAATGACAAGTACACAAATCCCAGTTGGCTCACCAAATTTTGTTCTTCTAGGTTGAAGCGTTCGTTTACAGTAGCAGTTTTTATTTTTAGGTTTCACTTTGTTCTCTCCTATATCGTTAGATGATTTTGGAACTCTAAATCCAACCTGGTTTGTAGTAGCTCTTTGAAACTTGACAAAATAAAGGAGTTCTCAGTTTTTTCTCTATGGTTTTTTTTCTCTTCAAGTAGCCTGAGGCACAGTCTGTGGAAAAGCACTTTCATTGAGAGGGGTTGCCAAGCTTCTAAGAAATAAAGAGTTTCCGGAATACCAGAAAATATTTTTTTACCCAATCTTGATGATACTTGGTGGTAATGATAAGTACACAAATCCCACTTGGCTCACCAAATTTTGTTCTTCTAGGTTGAAGCATTCGTTTACAATAGCAGTTTTTATTTTTAGGTTTCACTATGTTCTCTCCTATATAAATAGATGATTTTGGAACTCTAAATCCAACATGGTTTGTAGTAGCTGTATGAACCTTGACAAAATAAAGGAGTTCTCAGTTTTGTCTCTATGGTTTGCTTCCTCTTCAAATAGCCCTAGGCACAGACTGTGGAAAAGCACTTTCATTGAGAGGGGTTGCCAAGCTTCTAAGAAATAACGAGTTTCCGAAATACCAGCAAATATTTTTTCACCCAATCTTGATGATACTTGGTGGTAATGATCAGTACACAAATTCCAGTTGGCTCAACAAATTGTGTTCTTCTTGTTTGAAGCGTTCGTCTACAGTAGCAATTTTTATATGTAGGTTTCACTCTGTTCTCTCTTATATAGATAGATGAATTTGTAACTCTAAATCCAACATGGTTTGTAGTAGCTCTATGAAACTTGACAAAATAAAGGGGTTCTCAGTTTTGTCTCTATGGTTTGTTGCCTCTTCAAGTAGCCCTAAGCAGAGACTGTGGAAAAGCACTTTCATTGAAAGGGGTTGCCAAGCTTCCAAGATATTACGAGCTTCCGAAAAACCAGCAAATACTTTTTCACCCAATCTGGATGATACGTGGCGGTAATGACAAGTACACAAATCCAACTTGGCTCTAAAATATTTTTCTTCTAGGTTGAAGCGTTTGTTTACAGTAGCAGTTTTTATTTTTAGGCTTCACTCTCTTCTATCCTATATATATAGATGAATTTGGAACTCTAAATCCAACATGGTTTCTAGTAGCTCTTTGAAACTTGACAAAATAAAGAAATTCTCAGTTTTGTATCTATGGTTGTTTCCTCTTCAAGTAGCCCTTAGCAGAGACTGTGAAAAAGCACTTTCATTGAAAGGGGTTGCCAAGCGTCCAGGAAATTACGAGTTTCCGAAACACCAGCAAATATTTTTTCACCCAGTCGGGATGATACGTAGTGTTAATGACAAGTACAAGAATCCCACTTGGCTCACCACATTTTGATCTTCTAGGTTGAGGCGTTCGTCTAAAGTAGCAGATTTTATATTTAGGTTTCCCTCTGTTCTCTCCTATATAGATAGATGAATTTGGAACTCTAAATCCAACATGATTTGTAGTAGCTCTTGGAAACTTGACAAAATAAAGTAGTTCTCAGTTTTGTCTCTATGGTTCATTTCCTCTTCAGGTAGCCCTAAGCAGAGACTGTGGAAAAGCACTTTCATTGAAGGGGGTTGCCAAGCTTCCAAGAAATTACGAGTTTCCGAAATACCAGCAAACATTTTTTCACCCAATCTGTATGATACGTAGTGTTAATGACAAGTACACAAATCCCATTTGGCTCACCAAATTTTGTTATTCTAGGTTGAAGCGTTCGTTTACAGTAGCAGTTTTTATTTTTAGGTTTCACTCTGTTCTCTCCTATATTGATAGATGAATTTGGAACTCTAAAACCAACATGGTTTTTAGTACCTCTTTGAAACTTGAACAAAATAAAGGAGTTCTCAGTTTTATCTCTATGGTTTCTTTCCTCTTAAAGTAGCCCTAGGCACAGACTGTGGAAAACACTTTCATTGAGAGGGGTTGCCAAGCTTCTAAGAAATATAAAGTTTCTGAAATACAGGAAATATTTTTTCACCCAATCTTGATGATACATGCTGGTAATGATCAGTACACAAATCCCACTTGGCTCAGCAAATTTTGTTCTTCTAGGTTGAAGCGTTCGTTTACAGTAGCAGTTTTATATTTCGGTTTCCCGTTGTTCTCTTTTATATAGATAGGTGAATTTGGAACTCTAAATCCAAGATGGTTTGTAGTTGCTCTTGGAAACTTGACAAAATAAAGGAGTTCTCAGTTTTGACTCTTTTGTTTGTTTCCTCTCCAAGTAGCCCTAAGCAGAGACTGTGGAAAAGCACTTTCAATGAAAGGGGTTGCAAAGCTTCCAAGAAATTACGAGTTTCCGAAAGACCAGCAAATATTTTTTCACCCAATATGGATGATACGAGGTGTTAATAACATGTACACCAATCCCACTTGGCTCACCAAATTTTGTTCTTCTAGGTTGAAGCGTTCCTCTACAGTAGCAGTTTTTATATTTAGGTTTCACTCTGTTCCCTTCTATATAGATAGATGAATTTGGAACTTTAAATCCAACAAGGTTTGTAGTAGCTCTTTGAAACTTGACCGAAATAAAGTAGTTCTAAGTATTTTCTCTATGGTTTGTTTCCTCTTCAAGAAGCCCTAGGCACAGACTGTGGAAAAACACTTTCATTGAAATGGGTTGCCAAGCTCAAAGAAATACGACTTTCCTAAATACCAGCAAATATTTTTTCACCCAATCTTGATGATACGTGGTGGTAATGACAGGTACACTAATCCCACTTGGCTCACCAAATTTTGTTCTTCTAGGTTGAAGAGTTCGTTTACAGTAGCAGTTTTTATTTTTAGGTTCCACTTTGGTCTCTCTTATATAGACAGATGAATTTGGAACTCTAAAACCAACATGGTTTGCAGTAGCTCTTTGAAACTTGACAAAAAAAGGGAGTTCTCAGTTTTGTCTCTAGGGTTTGTTTCCTCTTCAAGTAGCCCTAGGCACAGACTGTGTAAAAGCACTTTCATTGAGAGGGGTTGCCAGCTTCTAAGAAATAACGAGTTTCTGAAATACAGGAAATATTTTTTAACCCAATCTTGATGATACTTGGTGGTAATGATCAGTACACAAATCAAACTTGGCTCACCAAATGTTGTTCTTCTAGGTTGAAGCGTTCGTTTACAGTAGCAGTTTTTATTTAAAGATTTCACTCTGTTCTCTCCTATATAGATAGATGAATTTGGAACTCTAAATCCAACATGGTTTGTAGTAGGTCTTGAAACTTGACAAAATAAAAGAGGTCTCAGTTTTGTCTCTACGGTTTGTTTCCTCTTCAATACAACTAGGCACAGACTGTGGAAAAGGACTTTCATTGAGAGGGGTTGCCAAGCTTCTAAGAAATAACGAGTTTCTGAAACACCAGCAAACATTTTTTCACCCAATCTTGATGATACTTGGTGGTAATTTTCAGTACACCAATCCCACTTGGCTCACCAACTTTTGTTCATCTAGGTTGAAGCGTTCCTCTACAGTAGCAGTTTTTATATTTAGGTTTCACTCTGTTCTCTTCTATATAGACAGATGAATTTGGAACTCTAAATCCAACATGGTTTGTAGTAGCTCTTTGAAACTTGACAAAATAAAGTAGTTCTCAGTATTCTCTCTATGGTTTGTTTCCTGTTCAAGTAACCCTAGGCACAGACTGTGGAAAAACAGTTTCATTGAAATGGGTTGCCAAGCTTCAAAGAAATTACGAGTTTCCGAAAAACCAGCAAACATTTTTTCACCCAATCTTGATGATAATTGGTGGTTATGATCAGTACACAAATCCCACTTGGCTCACCACATTTTGTTTTTCTAGGTTGAAGCGTTCGTCTACAGTAGCAGTTTTTATATTTAGGATTACCTCTCTTCTCTCCTATATAGATAGATGAATGTGGAACTCTAAATCCAACATGGTTAGTAGTAGCTCTTTGAAACTTGAAAAAATAAAGTAGTTCTCTGTTTTGTCTCTATGGTTTGTTTCCTCTTCAAGTAGCCCTAAGCAGAGACTGTGGAAAAGCACTTTCATTGAAAGGGGTTGCCAAGCTTCCAAGAAATTATGAGTTTCCGAAACACCAGCAAATATTTTTTCACCCAATCTGGATGATAGGTGGTGGTAATGACAAGTACACCAATCCCACTTGGCTCACCAAATTTTGTTCTAGGTTGAAGCGTTCGTCTACAGTAGCAGTTTTTATATTTAGGTTTCCCTCTGTTCTCTCCTATATAGATAGATGAATTTGGAACTCTAAATCCAACATGGTTTGTAGTAGCTCTTTGAAACTTGACCAAATAAAGGAGTCCTCAGTTTTGTCTCTATGGTTTGTTTCCTCTTCAAGTAGCCCTTAGCAGAGACTGTGGAAAAGCACTTTCATTGAAAGGGGTTGCCAAGCTTCCAAGAAATTATGAGTTTCCGAAACACCAGCAAATATTTTTTCACCCAATCTTGACGATACATGGTGGTAATGATCAGGACACAAATCCCACTTGGCTCACCAAATTTTGTTCTTCTAGGTTTAAGTGTTCGTCTACAGTAGCAGTTTTCATATTTAGGTTTCACTCTGTTCTCTCTTATATATATAGATGAAATTGGAACTCTAAATCCAACATGGTTTGTAGTAGCTCTTTGAAACTTTACAAAATAAAGGAGATCCCAGTTTTGTCTCTGTGGTTTGTTTCCTCTTCAAGTAGCCCTAGGCACAGACTGTTGAAAAGCATTTTCATTCAGAAGGGTTGCCAAGCTTCTAAGATATAACGAGTTTCCGAAATACCAGCAAATATTTTTTCACCCAATCTTGATGATACGTGGTGCTAATGATTCGTACACAAATCCCTCTTGCCTCACCAAATTGTGTTTTTCGAGGTTGAAGTGTTCGTTTACAGTAGCAGTTTATATTTTTAGGTTTCCCTCTATTCTTTCCTATATAGATAGATGAATTTGGAACTCTAAATCCAACATGGTTTGTAGTAGCTCTTTGAAACTTGACAAAATAAAGTAGTTCTCAGTTTTGTCTCTATGGTTTGTTTCCTCTTCAAGTAGCCCTAGGTGCAGACAGTGGAAAAGCACTTTCTTTGAGAGGGGTTGCCAAGCTTCCAAGAAATAACGAGTTTCCGAAATACCAGCAAATATTTTTTCACCCAATCTTGATGATACTTTGTGGTAATGATCAGTACACCAATCCCACATGGCTCACCAATTTTTGTTCTTCTAGGTTTAAGCGTTCATCTACAGTAGCAGTTTTTATATTTAGGTTTCACTCTGTTCTCTCTTATATAGATAGATGAATTTGGAACTCTAAATGCAACATGGTATGCAGTAGCTCTTTGAAACTTGACAAAATAAAGGAGTTCTCAGTTTTGTCTGTATGATTTGTTCCGATTTAGGTAGCCCTAGGCACAGACTGTGGAAACGCCCTTTCATTGAAAGGGGTTGCCAGGCTTCCAAGAAATTACGAGTTTCCGAAAAACCAGCAAACACATTTCACCCAATCTTGATGATACGTAGTGGTAATGACAAGTACGCAAATCCCACTTGACACACCAAATTTTGTACTTCTATGTTGAAGCGTTCGTTTACAGTAGCAGTTTATATTTTTAGGTTTCCCTCTGTTCTCTCCTATATAGATAGATGAATTTGGAACTCTAAATCCAACATGGTTTGTAGTAGCTCTTTGAAACTTGACAAAATAAAGGAGTTCTCAGTTTTGTCTTTATGATTTGTTTCCTCTTCATGTAGCATTAAGCAGAGACTGTGGAAAAGCACTTTAATTGAAAGGGGTTGCCAAGCTTCGAAGAAATAACGAGTTTCTGAAATACCAGCAAATATTTTTTCACCCATTCAGGATGATACTTGGTTGTAATGATCGGTACAGAAATCCCACTGGACTCACCAAATTTTGTTCTTCTAGTTTGAAGCGTTCGTTTCAAATAGCAATATATATATATTTAAGTTTCCCTCTCTTCGGTCCTATATAGATAGATGAATTTGGAACTCTAAATCCAACATGGTTTGTACTAGCTCTTTGAACCTTGACAAAATAAAAGAGATCTCAGTTTTGTCTCTATGGTTTGTTTCCTCTTCAAGTAGCCCTAGGCACAGACTGTGGAAAAGCATTTTCATTGAGAGGCGTTGCCAAGCTTCTAGGAAATAACGAGTTTCCGAAATACCAGCAAATATTTTTTCACCCAATCTTGATGATACTTGGTGCTAATGATCAGTACACAAATCCCACTTGGCTCACCAAATTGTGTTCTTCTAAGATGAAGCGTTCGTTTACAGTAGGAGTTTATATTTTTAGGTTTCCCTCTGTTCTCTCCTATATAGATAGATAAATTTGGAACTCTAAATCCAACATGGTTTGTAGTAGCTCTTTGAAGCTTGACAAAATAAAGGAGTTCTCAGTTTTGTCTCTATGATTTGTTTCCTCTTCATGTAGCATTAAGCAGAGACTGTGGAAAAGCACTTTGAATGAAAGGGGTTGCCAAGCTTTCAAGAAATTACGAGTTTCTCAAATACCAGCAAATATTTTTCACCCAATCTTGATGATACTTGGTGGTAATTACAACTACACAAATCCCACTTGGCTCACCAAATTTTGTTCTTCGAGGTTGAAGCATTCGTCTACATTAGCAGTTTTATATTTAGGTTTCACTCTGTTCTCTCCTATATAGATAGATGAATTTGGAACTCTAAATACAGCATGGTTTGTAGTAGCATTTTGAAACTTCCCAAAATAAAGGAGTTCTCAGTTTTGTCTCTATGGTTTGTTTCCTCTTCAAGTAGCCCTATGCACAGACTGTGGAAAAGCATTTTCATTGGGAGGTGTTGCCAAGCTTCTACGAAATAACGGGTTTCCGAAATACCAGCAAATATTTTTTCACCCAATCTTGATGATACTTGGTGGTAATGATAATTCCACAAATCGCACTTGACTCAACAAATTTTGTTCTTCTAGGTTTATCCGTTCGTTACAGCAGCAGATTTTATATTTAGGTTTCACTCTGTTCTTTCATATATAGATAGATGAATTTGGAACTCTAAATCCAACATGGTTTGTAGTAGCTCTTTGAAACTTGACAAAATAAAGGAGATCTCAGTTTTGTCTCTATGGTTTGTTTCCTCTTCAAGTAGCCCTAGGCACAGACTGTGGAAAAGCATTTTCATTGTGAGGGGTTGCAAAGCTTCTAAGAAATAACGAGTTTCCAAAATACCAGCAAATATTTTTTCACCCAATCTTGATGATACTTGGTGGTATTATCAGTACACAAATCCCACTTTGCCCACCAAATTTTGTTTTTCTAGGTTTAAGCGTTCGTCTACATAAGCTGTTTAATATTTAGGTTTCACTCTGTTCTCTCCTATATAGATAGATGAATTTGGAACTCTAAATCCAACATGGTTTGTAGTAGCTCTTTGAAACTTCCCAAAATAAAGGAGTTCTCAGTTTTGTCTCTATGGTTTGTTTCCTCTTCAAGTAGCCCTATGCACAGACTGTGGAAAAGCACTTTTATTGGGAGGGGTTGCCAAGCTTCTACGAAATAACGTGTTTCCGAAATGCCAAAAATATTTTTTTCACCCAATCTTAATGATGCTTGGTGGTAATGATAAGTCCACAAATCGCACTTGCCTCAACAAATTTTGTTCTTCTAGGTTTAAGCGTTCATCTACAGTAGCAGTTTTTATATTTAGGTTTTACACTGTTCTCTCTAATATAGATAGATGAATTTGGAACTCTAAATCCAACATGGTTTGTAGTAGCTCTTTGAAACTTGACAAAATAAAGGAGATCTCAGTTGTGTCTCTATGGTTTGTTTCCTCTTCAAGTAGCCCTAAGCAGAGACTCTGGAAAAGCACTTTCATTGAAATGGGTTGCCAATCTTCCAAGAAATAACGAGTTCCCGAAATACCAGCAAACATTTTTTCACCCAATCTGGATGATACTTGGTGGTAATGATCGGTACACAAATCCCACTTGACTCACCAAATTTTGTTCTTGTAGGTTGAAGCGTTCGTCTACAGTAGCAGTTTTTATATTTAGGTTTCACTCTGTTCTCTCCTATATAGATAGATGAATTTGGAACTCTAAATCCAACATGGTTTGTACTAGCTCTTTGAAACTTTACAAAATAAGTAGTTCTCAGTTTTGTTTCTATGATTTGTTTCATCTTCAAGTAGCCCTAAGCAGAAACTGTGGAAAAGCCTTTTCATTGAAAGGAGTTGCCAAGCTTCCAAGAAATTACGAGTTCCCGATATACCAGCAATTACTTTTTCACCCAATCTTGATGATACGTGGTGGTAATGACAAGTACAAAAATCCCACTTGGCTCACCAAATTTTGTTCTTCTAGGTTGAAGCGTTCGTTTTCAGTAGTAGTTTTTATTTTTAGGTTTCACTTTGTTCTCTTCTATATAGACAGATGAATTTGGAACTCTAAATCCAACATGGTTTGTAGTAGCTCTTTGAAACTTGACAAAATAAAGGCGTTCTCAGTTTTGTCACGATGGTTTGTTTCCTCTTCAAGTACCCCTAGGCACAGACTGTGGAAAAGCACTTTCATTGAGAGGGGTTGCCAAGATTCTAAGAAATAAAGAGTTTCCCAAATAAAGGAAATATTTTTTAGCCCAATCTTGATGATGCTTTTTGGTAATGATCAGTACAGAAATCCCACTTGGCTCACCAAATTTTGTTCTTCTAGGTTGAAGCGTTCGTCTGTAGTAGCAGTTTTTATATTTAGGTATCCCGCTGTTCTCTCCTATATAGTTAGTTGAATTTGGAACTCTAAATATAACATGGTTTGTATTAGCTCTTTGAAACTTGGAAAAAAAAAAGTAGTTCTCAGTTTTGTCTCTATGGTTTGCTTCCTCTTCAAGTAGCCCTAGGCACAGAATGTGGAAAAGCACTTTCTTTGAGAGGTGTTGCCAAGCTTCTTAAAATAATGAGTTTCCGAAATACCAGCAAATATTTTTTCACCTAATCTTGATGATACTTGCTGGTAATTATCGGTACACAAATCCCACTTGGCTCACCAAATTTTGTTCTTCTAGGTTGAAGCGTTCGTCTACAGTAGCAGTATTTATATTTACGTTTCACTCTGTTCTCTCTTATATAGATAGATGAATTTGGAACCCTAAATCCAACATGGTTTGTATTAGCTATTTGAAACTTGACAAAATAAAATAGTTCTCAGTTTTGTCTCTATTGTTTGTTTCTTTTTCAAGTAGCCCTTGGCACAGACTCTGGAAAAACACTTTCATTGAGAGGGGTTGCCAAGCAACCAAGAAATCACGAGTTTCCGAAATACCAGCAAATATTTTTTCACCCAATCTTGATAATACTTGGTGGTAATGATCAGTACACCAATTCCACTTGGCTCACCAAATTTTGTTCTTGTAGGTTTAAGCGTTCACCAACAGTAGCAGTTTTTATATTTTGGTTTCACTCTGTTCTCTTCTACATAGATAGATGAATTTGGAACTCTAAATCCAACATGGTTTGTAGTAGCTCTTTGAAACTTGACAAAATAAAGTAGTTCTCAGTTTTGTCTCGATGGTTTGTTTCCTCTTAAAGTAGCCCTATGCACAGACTGTGGAAAAGCACTTTCATTGAGAGTGGTTGCCAAGCATCTAAAAAATTACGAGTTTGCGAAATACCAGCAAATACTTTTTCACCCAATCTTGATGATAAGTGGTGGTAATGACAAGTACACAAATGCCACTTGGCTCACCAAATTTTGTTCTTCTCGGTTGAAGCGTTCGTTTACAGTAGCAGTTTTTATTTTTAGGTTTCACTTTTTCTCTCCTATATAGATAGAAGAATTTGGAACTCTAAATCCTACATGGTTTGTACTAGGACTTTGAAACTTTACACAAAAAAGTAGTTCTCAGTTTTGTCTCTATGATTTGTTTCCTCTTCAAGTAGCCGTAAGCAGAGACTGTGGAAAAGCACTTTCATTGAAAGGAGTTGCCAAGCTTCCAAGAAATTACGAGTTTCCGAAATACCAGGAAATATTTTTTCACCCAATCTTGATGATACGTGGTGGTAATGACAAGTACACAAATCCCAATTGGCTCACCAAATCTTGTTCTTCTAGGTTGAAGCGTTCGTTTTAGTCTCAGTTTTTATTTTTAGGTTTCACTTTGTTCTCTCCTATATAGATAGATGAATTTGGAACTCTAAATCCAACATTCTTTGTAGTAGCTCTATGAGAGTTGACAAAATAAAGGCGTTCTCAGTTTTGTCTCTATGGTTTGTTTCCTCTTCAAGTAGCCCTAGGCACAGACTGTGGAGAAGCACTTTAATTGAGAGGGGTTGCCAAGCTTCCAAGAATTAACGAGTTTCCGAAATACCAGCAAATATTTTTTTCACACAATCTTGATGATACTTGGTGGTGAAAATCAGTACAACAATCCCACTTGGCTCACCAAATTTTCTTCTTCTAGGTTGAAGCGTTCGTCTACAGTAGCAGTTTTCATATTTAGGTTTCACTCTGTTCTCTTCTATGTAGATAGATGAATTTGGAACTCTAAATCCAACATTCTTTGTAGTAGCTCTTTGAAACTTGACAAAATAAGGGAGTTCTCAGTTTTGTCTCTATGGTTTGTTTCCTCTTCAAGTAGCCCTAAGCAGAGACTGTGGAAAAGCCCTTTCATTGAAAGGGGTTGCCAAGCTTCGAAGAAATAACGAGTTTCCGAAATACCAGCAAATATTTTTTCACCCAATCTTGATGTACTTGGTGGTAATGATCAGTACACAAATCCCACTTGGCTCACCAAATTTTGTTCTTCTATGTTGAAGCGTTCGTTTACAGTAACAGTTTTTATATTTTAGGTTTCACTCTGTTCTCTCCTATATAGATAGATGAATTTGGAACTCTAAATCCAACATGGTTTGCAGTAGCTCTTTGAAACCCGGCAAAATAAAGGAGTTCTCCGTTTTGTACCTATGCTTTCTTTCCTCTTCAAGTAGCCCTACGCTCACACTGTGGAAAAGCACTGTCATTGAGAGGTTTTGCCAAGCTTCTAAGAAATAACGAGTTTCCAAAATACCAGCAAATATTTTTTCACCCAATATTGATGATACTTGGTGGTAATGATCAGGACACAATTCCAACTTGGCTCACCAAATTTTGTTCTTCTAGGTTGAAGCATTTGTCTACAGTAGCATTTTTTATATTTAGGTCTCACTCTGTTGTCTCCTATATAGATAGATAAATTTGGAACTCTAAATCCAACACGGTTTGTAGTAGCTCTTTGAAACTTGACAAAATAAAGTCGTTCTCAGTTTTGTCTCTATGGTTTGTTTCCTCTTCAAGTAGTCCTAGGCACAGACTGTGGAAAAGCACTTTCATTGAAAGGGGTTGCCAAACTTCCAAGAAATAACGTGTTTCCGAAATACCAGCAAATATTTTTTCACCCAATCATGATGATACTTGGTGTTAATGATCGGTACAGAAATCCCACTTGACTCACAAATTTTGTACTTCTAGGTTGAATCGTTCGTTTACAGTAGCAGTTTATATTTTTTAGTTTTCCCTCTGTTCTCTCCTATATAGATACATGAATTTGGAACCCTAAATCCAACATGGTTTGTAGTAGTTCTTTGAAACTTGACAAAATAAAGGAGTTCTCAATTTTGCTCTACCGTTTGTTTCCTCTGCAAGTAGCCCTAGGCACAGACTGTGGAAAAGCACTCTCATTGAAAGGGGTTGCCAAGCTTCCATGATATAACGAGTTTCCGAAATACCAGCAAATATTTTTTCACCCAATCTTGATGATACTTGGTTGTAATGATAAGTCCACAAATCCCACGTGGCTCACCAAATTTTGTTCTTCTAGTTTGATGCGTTATTTTACAGTACCATTTATATTTTTATGTGTCCCTCTGTCCTCTCCTAAATAGATAGATAAATTTGGAACTATAAATCCAACATGGTTTGTAGTAGCTCTTTTAAAATTGACAAAAATGTAGTTCTCAATTTTGTCTCTATGGTTGTTTGCCCTTCAAGTAGCCCGAGGCACAGTTTGTGGAAAAGCACTTTCATTGTAAGGGGTTGCCAACTTCCAAGAAATTAATAGTTTCCGAAATACCACCAAATATTTTTTCGCCCAATCTTGATGATACTTGGTGAAAATGATCAGTACACAAATCCCACTTGGCTCACCAAATTTTGTTCTTCTAGGATGAACCGTTCATTTAGAGTAGCAGTTTATATTTTTAGGTTTCCCTCTGTTCTCTCCTATATAGATAGATGAATTTGGAGCTCTAAATCCAACATGGTTTGTAGTAGCTCTTTGAAACTTGACAAAATAAGGGAGTTCTCAGTTTTGTCTCTATGGTTTGTTTCCTCTTCAAGTAGCCCTAAGCAGAGACTGTGGAAAAGCCCTTTCATTGAAAGGGGTTGCCAAGCTTCGAAGAAATAACGAGTTTCCGAAATACCAGCAAATATTTTTTCACCCAATCTTGATGTACTTGGTGGTAATGATCAGTACACAAATCCCACTTGGCTCACCAAATTTTGTTCTTCTATGTTGAAGCGTTCGTTTACAGTAACAGTTTTTATATTTTAGGTTTCACTCTGTTCTCTCCTATATAGATAGATGAATTTGGAACTCTAAATCCAACATGGTTTGCAGTAGCTCTTTGAAACCCGGCAAAATAAAGGAGTTCTCAGTTTTGTACCTATGCTTTCTTTCCTCTTCAAGTAGCCCTACGCACACACTGTGGAAAAGCACTGTCATTGAGAGGGGTTGCCAAGCTTCTAAGAAATAACGAGTTTCCAAAATACCAGCAAATATTTTTTCACCCAATATTGATGATACTTGGTGGTAATGATCAGGACACAATTCCAACTTGGCTCACCAAATTTTGTTCTTCTAGGTTGAAGCATTTGTCTACAGTAGCATTTTTTATATTTAGGTCTCACTCTGTTGTCTCCTATATAGATAGATAAATTTGGAACTCTAAATCCAACACGGTTTGTAGTAGCTCTTTGAAACTTGACAAAATAAAGTCGTTCTCAGTTTTGTCTCTATGGTTTGTTTCCTCTTCAAGTAGTCCTAGGCACAGACTGTGGAAAAGCACTTTCATTGAAAGGGGTTGCCAAACTTCCAAGAAATAACGTGTTTCCGAAATACCAGCAAATATTTTTTCACCCAATCATGATGATACTTGGTGTTAATGATCGGTACAGAAATCCCACTTGACTCACAAATTTTGTACTTCTAGGTTGAATCGTTCGTTTACAGTAGCAGTTTATATTTTTTAGTTTTCCCTCTGTTCTCTCCTATATAGATACATGAATTTGGAACCCTAAATCCAACATGGTTTGTAGTAGTTCTTTGAAACTTGAAAAAATAAAGGAGTTCTCAATTTTGCTCTACGGTTTGTTTCCTCTGCAAGTAGCCCTAGGCACAGACTGTGGAAAAGCACTCTCATTGAAAGGGGTTGCCAAGCTTCCATGATATAACGAGTTTCCGAAATACCAGCAAATATTTTTTCACCCAATCTTGATGATACTTGGTTGTAATGATAAGTCCACAAATCCCACGTGGCTCACCAAATTTTGTTCTTCTAGTTTGATGCGTTGGTTTACAGTACCATTTATATTTTTATGTGTCCCTCTGTTCTTTCCTAAATAGATAGATAAATTTGGAACTATAAATCCAACATGGTTTGTAGTAGCTCTTTTAAAATTGACAAAAATGTAGTTCTCAATTTTGTCTCTATGGTTGTTTGCCCTTCAAGTAGCCCGAGGCACAGTTTGTGGAAAAGCACTTTCATTGTAAGGGGTTGCCAACTTCCAAGAAATTAATAGTTTCCGAAATACCACCAAATATTTTTTCGCCCAATCTTGATGATACTTGGTGAAAATGATCAGTACACAAATCCCACTTGGCTCACCAAATTTTGTTCTTCTAGGTTGAACCGTTCATTTAGAGTAGCAGTTTATATTTTTAGGTTTCCCTCTGTTCTCTCCTATATAGATAGATGAATTTGGAGCTCTAAATCCAACATGGTTTGTAGTAGCTCTTTGAACTTGACAAAATAAAGGAGTTCTCAGTTTTGTCTCTATGGTTTGTTTCCTCTTCTAGTAGCCATAAGAAGAGACTGTGGAAATCACTTTCATTGAAAGGGGTTGCCGAGATTCGAAGAAATTACAAGTTTCAGAAATATCACCAAATATTTTTTCACCCAATCTTGATGATACTTGGTTATAATGATCCATATACAAATCCCACTTGCCTCACCAAATTTTGTTCTTCTAGGTTGAATCGTTCGTTTACAGTAGCAGTTTTTATTTTTAGGTTTCACTGTGTTCTCTCCTATATAGATAGATAAATTTGGAACTCTAAATCCAACATGGTTTGTAGTAGCTCTTTGAAACTTGATGAAAAAAAGGTAGTTCTCAGTTTTGTCTCTATGATATGTTTCCTTTTCAAGTAGCACTAAGCAGAGACTGTTGGAAAGCACTTTCATTGAAAGGGGTTGCCAAGCTCCACGAAATTATGAGTTTCCGAAATACCAGCAAATATTTTTTCACCCAATGTTCATGATACGTTGTGGTAATGACAAGTACACAAATCTCACGTGGGTCACCAAATGTTGTTCTTCTAGGTTGACGCGTTCGTTTACAGTAGCAGTTTTTATTTTTAGGTTTCACATTGTTCTCTCCTATATAGATAGATGAATTTGGAACTCTAAATCCAACATGGTTTGTAGTAGCTCTTTGAAACTTGACAAAATTAAGGAGTTCTCCGTTTTGTCTCTATGGTTTGTTTCCCCTTCAAGTAGCCCTAGGCACAGAGTGTGGAAAAGCACTTTCATTGAGAGGGGTTGCCAAGCTTCTAAGAAATAACGAGTTTCCGAAATACCAGCAAATATTTTTTCACCCAATCTTGATGATACTTGGTGGTAATGATCAGGACACAAATCCCACTTGGCTCACCAAATTCTGTTCTTCTAGGTTGAAGCGTTCATCTACAGTAGCAGTTTTTATATTTACGTTTCCCTCTGTTCTCTCCTATATAGATAGATGAATTTGGAACTCTAAATCCAACATGGTTTGTAGTAGCTCTTTGAAACTTGACAAAATAAAGGAGTTCTCAGTTTTGTCTTCATGATTTGTTTCCTCTTCAATTAGCCCTATGCAGAGAATATGGAAAAGCACTTTCATTGAAACTGGTTGCCAAGCTTCCAAGAAATTACGAGTTTCCGAAATACCAGCAAATACTTTTTCACCCAATCGTGATGATAAGTGGTAGTAATGACAAGTACACAAATCCCACTTGGCTCACCAAATTTTGTTCTTCTCGGTTGAAGCGTTCGTTTACAGTAGCAGTTTTTATTTTTAGGTTTCACTCTGTTCTCTCCTATATAGATAGATGAATTTGGAACTCTAAATCCAACATGGTTTGTAGTAGCTCTTTGAAACTTGACAAAATAAAGTAGTTCTCAGTTTTCTCTCTACGGTTTGTTTCCTCTTCAAGTAGCCCTAGTCACAGACTGTGGAAAAGCACTCTCATTGAAAGGGGTTGCCAAGCTTCCAAGAAATAACGAGTTTCCTAAATACCAGCAAATATTTTTTCACCCAATCTTAATGATACTTGGTGGTAATGATCAGTACACTAATTCCACTTGGCTCACCAAAATTTGTTCTTCTAGGTTGAAGCGTTCGTCTACAGTAGCAGTTTTTATATTTAGGATTCACTCTGTTCTCTCCTCTATAGATAGATAAATTTGGAACTCTGAATCCAACATGGTTTGTAGTAGCTCTTTGAAACTTGACAAAATAAAGTAGTTCTCCGTTTTGTCTGTATGGTTTGCTTCCTCTTCTAGTAGCCATAAGCAGAGACTGTGGAAAGCACTTTCATTGAATGGGGTTGCCAACTTCCAAGAAATTAAGTGTTTCCGAAATACCACCAAATATTTTTTCACCCAATCTTGATGATACTTTGTGGTAATGATCAGTACACAAATCCCACTTGGCTCACCAAAGTTTGTTCTTTTTGGTTGAAGCGTTCATTTATAGTAGCTGTTTTATTTTAGGTTTCACACTGTTCTCTCCTATATAGATAGATGAACTTGGAACTCTAAATCCAACATGGTTTCGAGTAGCTCTTTGAAACTTGACAAAATAAAGGAGTTCTCATTTTTGTCTCTATGGTTTGTTTCTTCTTCAAGCAGACCTACGCACACACGGTGGAAAAGCACTTTCATTGAGAGGGGTTGCCAAGCTTCTAAGAAATAACGAGTTTCCGAAATACCAGCAAATATTTTTTCACCCAATCTTGATTATACTTGGTGGTATTGATCAGGACACAAATCCCACTTGGCTCACCAAATTCTGTTCTTCTAGGTTTAAGCGTTCGTCTACAGTAGCAGTTTTTATATTTAGGTTTCCCTCTGTCCTCTCCTATATAGATAGATGAATTTGGAACTCTAAATCCAACATGGTTTGTAGTAGCTCTTTGAAACTTGACAAAATAAAGGAGTTTTCAATTTTGTCTCTATGGTTTGTTTCCTCTTCAAGTAGCCCTAAGCAGACACTGTGGAAAAGCACTTTCATTGAAAGGGGTTGCCAAACTTCCAAAAAATTACGAGTTTCTGAAATACCAGCAAATATTTTTTCACCCAATCTTGATGATACTTGGTGGTAATGATCAGTACACGAATCCCACTTTGCTCACCAAATTTTGTTCTTCTAGGTTGAAGCGTTCGTCTACAGTAGTAGTTTTTATATTTAGGTTTCACTCTGTTTTCTATTATATAGATAGATGAATTTGGAACTCTAAATACAACACGGTTTGTAGTAGCTCTTTGAAACTTGGCAAAATAAAGGAGTTCTCAGATTTGTCTCTATGGTTTGTTTCCTCTTCAAGTAGCCCTACTCACAGACTGTGGAAAAGCACTTTCATTGAAAGGGTTTGCCAAGTTTCCAAGAAATTACGAGTTTCTGAAATAACAGCAAATATTTTTTCACCCAATCCTGATGATAAGTGGGGCTAATACAAGTACACAAATCCCACTTGGCTCTCCAAATTTTGTTCTTCTAGGTTGAAGCGTTCATTTACAGTAGCAGTTTTTATTTTTGTTTCACTCTGTTCTCTCCTATATAGATAGATGAATTTGGAACTCTAAATCCAAAATGGTTTCTTGTAGCCCTTTGAAACTTGAGAGAATAAAGAAGTTCTCAGTTTTGTCTCTATGGGTTGTTTCCTCTTCAAGTAGCCCTAGCACAGACTGTGGAAAGCACTTTCATTGAGAGGGGTTTCCAAGCTTCTAAGAAATAACGAGTTTCCGAAATACCAGAAAATATTTTTTCACCCAATCTTGATGATACTTGGTGGTAATGATCAGTACACAAATCCTACTTGGCTCACCAAATTTTGTTCTTCTAGGTTGAAGCGTTCTTCTACAGTAGCAGTTTTTATATTTAGGTTTCCCTCTGTTCTCTCCTATATAGATAGATGAATTTGGAACTCTAAATCCAACATGGTTTGTAGTAGCTCTTTGAAACTTGACAAAAAAAAAGTAGTTCTCAGTTTTGTCTCTATCGTTTGCTTCCTCTTCTATTAGCCATAAACAGAGACTGTGGAAAAGCACTTTCATTGAATGGGGTTGCCAACTTCCAAGAAATTAAGCGTTTCCGAAATACCACCAAATACTTTTTCACCCAATCTTGATGATACTTGGTGAAAATGGTCAGTACACAAATCCCACTTGCCTCACCAAATTTTGTTCTTCTAGGTTGAACCGCTCATTTACAGTAGCAGTTTTTATTTTTGTTTCACTCTGTTCTCTCCTATATAGATAGATGAATTTGGAACTCTAAATCCAACATGGTTTCTTGTAGCTCTTTGAAACTTGAGAGAATAAAGAAGTTCTCAGTTTTGTCTCTATGTTTTGTTTCCTCTTCAAGTAGCCCTAGGCACAGACTGTGGAAAGCACTTTCATTGAGAGGGGTTTCCAAGCTTCTAAGAAATAACGAGTTTCCGAAATACCAGAAAATATTTTTTCACCCAATCTTGATGATACTTGGTGGTAATGATCAGTACACAAATCCTACTTGGCCTACCCAATTTTGTTCTTCTAGGTTGAAGAGTTCGTCTACAGTAGCAGTTTTTATATTTAGGTTTCCCTCTGTTCTCTCCTATATAGATAGATGAAATTGTTACTCTAAATCCAACATGGTTTGTAGTAGCTCTTTGAAACTAGGAAAAAAAAAGTAGTTCTCAGTTTTGTCTTTATGGTTTGTTTCCTCTTCAAGTAGCCCTAAGCAGAGACTGTGGAAAAGCACTTTCATTGAAAGGGGTGGCCAAACTTCCAAGAAATTACGAATTTCCGAAATACCAGCAAATATTTTTTCACCCAATCTTGATGATACTTGGTGGTAATGATCAGTACACGAATCCCACTTTGCTCACCAAATTTTGTTCTTCTAGGTTGAAGCGTTCGTTTACAGTAGCAGTTTATTTTTTTAGGTTTCTTTCTGTTCTCTCATATATAGATAGATGGATTTGGAACTCTAAGTCCAAATGGTTTGTTGTAGCTCTTTGAAAGTGAACAAAATAAAGGAGTTCTCAGTTTTGTCTCTATGGTTTGTTTCCTCTTAAGTAGCCCTAGGCACAGACTGTGGAAAAGCACTTTCATTGAGAGGGGTTGCCAAGCTTCTAAGAAATAACGAGTTTCCGAAATACCAGCAAATATTTTTTCACCCAATCTTGATGATACTTGGTGGTAATGATCAGTACACAAATCACACTTGGTCACCAAATTTTGTTCTTCTAGGTTGAAGCGTTCGTCTACAGTAGCAGTTTTTATATTTCGGTTCCACTCTATTCTCTTCTATATAGATAGATGAATTTGGAATTCTAAATCCAACATGGTTTGTAGTAGCTCTTTGAAACGTGACAAAATAAAGGAGTTCTCAGTTTTGTATCTATGGTTTTTTTCCTCTTAAAGTAGCCCTAGGCACAGACTTTTGAAAAGCACTTTCACTGAGAGGGGTTGCCAAGCTTCTAAGAAATAACGAGTTTCCGAAATACCAGCAAATATTTTTTCACCCAATCTTGATGATACTTGGTGGTAATGACAAGTACACAAATCCCACATGGCTCACCAAATTTTATTCTTCTAGGTTGACGCGTTCGTTTAAAGTAGCAGTTTTTATTTTTAGGTTTCACTCCTTTCTCTCCTATAGAGATAGATGAATTTGGATCTCTAAATCCAACATGGTTTGTAGTAGCTCTTTGAAACTTGACAAAAAAAGTAGTTCTCTGTTTTGTCTCTATGGTTTCTTTCCTCTTCAAGTAGCCATATGCAGAGACTGTGGAAAAGCATTTTCATTGAAAGGGGTTGCCAAGCTTCCAAGAAATTACGTGTTTCCGAAATACCGGCAAATATTTTTTCACAAAATCTTGATGATACCTGGTGGTAATGATCAGGACACAAATCCCACTTGGCTCACCAAATTTTGTTCTTCTAGGTTTAAGCGTTCGTCTACAGTAGCAGTTTTTATATTTAGGTTTCCCTCTGTTCTCTCCTATATAGATAGATGAATTTGGAACTCTAAATCCAACATGGTTTGTAGTAGCTCTTTGAAACTAGACAAAATAAAGGAGTTCTCAGATTTTTCTCTATGGTTTGTTTCCTCTTCAAGTAGCCCTAGGCACAGACTGTGGAAAAGCACTTTCATTGAAACGGGTTGCCAAGCTTCCAAGAAATTACGAGTTTCCGAAATACCAGCAAATATTTTTTCATCCAACCTTTATGATACGTGGTGGTAATGACAAGTACACAAATCCCACTTGGCTCACCAAATTTTGTTTTTCTTAGGTTGAAGCGTTCGTTTACAGTAGCTGTTTTTATTTTTAGGTTTCACTCTCTTCTCTCCTATATAGATAGATGAATTTGGAACTCTAAATCCAACATGGTTTGTAGTAGCTCTTTGAAACTTGACAAAATAAAGGACTTCTCTGTTTTGTCTCTATGGTTTGTTTCCTCTTCAAGTAGCCTTAGGCCCAGACTGTGGAAAAGCACTTTCATTGAGAGGGGTTGCCAAGCTTCTAAGAAATAACGAGTTTCTGAAACACCAGCAAATATTTTTTCACCCAATTGATGATACGTGGTGGTAATGATCAGGACACAAATCCCACTAGGCTCACCAAATTATTTTCTTCTATGTTGAAGCGTTCGAATACAGTAGCAGTTTTTATATGTAGGTTTCACTCTATCTCTCTTATATAGATAGATGAATTTGGATCTCTAAATCTAACATGGTTTGTAGTCGCTCCTTGAAACTTGACAAAATAAAGTAGTTCTCAGTTTTGTCTCTATGGTTTGTTTCCTCTTCAATTAGCCCTAGGCACAGACTGTGGAAAAGCACTTTCAATTAAAGGGGTTGCCAAGCTTCCAAGAAATTACGAGTTTCCGAAATACCAGCAAATATTTTTACACCCAATCTTGATGATACCTGGTGGTAATTATCGGTACACAAATCCCACTTGACTCACCAGATTTTGTTCTTCTAGGTTGAAGCGTTCGTTTACAGTAGAAGTTTATATTTGTAGGTTTCCCTCTGTTCTCTCCGATATAGATAGATGAATTTGGAACTCTAAATCCAACATGGTTTGTAGTAGCTCTTTGAAACGTGACAAAATAAACGAGTTCTCAGTTTTGTATCTACGTTTTTTTTCCTCTTCAAGTAGCTTTAGGCACAAACTTTGGAAAAGCACTTTCATTGAGAGGGTTTTCCAAGCTTCTAAGAATAAACAAGTTTCTGAAATACCAGCAAATATTTTTTTACCCAATCTTGTTGATACATGGTGGTAATGACAACTACACAAATCCCACATGGCTCACCAAATTTTATTCTTCTAGGTTGAAGCGTTCTTTTAAAGTAGCAGTTTTAAGTTTTAGGTTTCACTCTGTTCTCTCCTATAGAGATAGATGAATTTGGATCTCTAAATCCAACAAGATTTGTAGTAGCTCTGTGAAATTTGACAAAAAAAAGTAGTTCTCAGTTTTGTCTCTATGATTTGTTTCCTCTTCAAGTAGCCATAAGCAGAGACTGTGGAAAAGCACTTTCATTGAAAGGGGTTGCCAAGCTTCCAAGAAATTACGAGTTTCCGAAATACCAGCAAATATTTTTTCCCCAATCTTGAAGATACGTGGTGGTAATGATCGTACACAAATCCCACTTGGCTCACCAAATTTTGTTCTTCTAGGTTGAAGCGTTCGTTTACAGTAGCAGTTTTTATTTTAAGGTTTCCCTCTGTTCTCTCCTATATAGATAGATGAATTTGGAACTCTAAATTCAACATGCTTTAGGGTAGCTCTTTGAAACTTGAAAAAATAAAGTAGTTCTCAGTTTTGTCTCTATGGTTTGTTTCCTCTACAATTAGCCCTAAGCAGAGACTGTGGAAAAGCACTTTCATTGAAAGGGGTTGCCAAGCTTCCAAGAAATAACGAGTTTCCGAAATCCCGGCAAATATTTTTTCACAAAATCTTGATGATACGTGGTGGTAATGACAAGTACACAAATCCCACTTGGCTCACCAAATTTTGTTCTTCTAGGTTGAAGCGTTCGTCTACAGTAGCAGTTCTTATATTTAGGTTTCCCTCTGTTCTCTCCTATATAGATAGATGAATTTGGAACTCTAAATACAACATGGTTTGTAGTAGCTCTTTGAAACTTGACAAAAAAAAAGTAGTTCTCAGTTTTGTCTCTATGGTTTGTTTCCTCTTCAAGTAGTCCTAGGCACAGACTGTGGAAAAGCACTTTCAATGAGAGGGGTTGCCAAGCTTCTAAGAAATAACGAGTTTCCGAAATACCAGCAAATACTTTTTTACCCAATGTTGATGATACTTGGTGGTAATGATCAGTACACAAATCCCACTTGGCTCACCAAATTTTGTTCTTCTAGGTTGAAGCGTTCGTCTACAGTAGCATTTTTTATATTTAGGTTTCACTCTGTTCTCTCCTATATAGATAGATGAATTTGGAACTCTAAATCCAACATGGTTTGTAGGAGCTCTTTGAAACTTGACAAAATAAAAGAGTTCTCTATTTTTTGTCTACGGTTTGTTTCCTCTTCAAGTAGCCCTAGGCACAGACTGTGGAAAAGCACTCTCATTGAAAGGGGTTGCGAAGCTTCCAAGAAATAACGAGTTACAGAAATACCAGCAAATATTTTTTTACCCTATCTTGATGATACTTGGTGGTAATGATCAGTACACAAATCCCACTTGGCTCACCAAATTCTGTTCTTCTAGGTTGAAGCGTTCGGCTACATTAGCAGTTTTTATATTGAGGTTTCACTCTGTTCTCTTCTACATAGATAGATGAATTTGGAACTCTAAATCCAACATGGTTTGTAGTAGCTCTTTGAAACTTGACAAAATAAAGTAGTTCTCAGTTTTGTCTCTATGGTTTGTTTCCAATTCAAGTAGCCCTAGGCACAGACTGTGGAAAAGCACTTTCATTGAGAGGGGTTGCCAAGCTTCCAAGAAATAACTAGTTTCCGAAATGCCAGCAAATATTTTTTCACCCAATCTTGAGGATACTTGGTGGTAATGATCGGTGCACAAATCCCACTTTGCTCACCAAATTTTGTTCTTCTAGGTTGAAGCATTCGTCTACAGTAGTCGTTTTTATATTTAGGTTTTCCTCTGTTCTCTCCTATATAGATAGATGAATTTGGAACTCAAAATCCAACATGATTTGTAGTAGCTCTTTGAAACTTGACAAAATAAAGTAGTTATTAGTTTTGTCTCTATGGTTTGTTTCCGCTTCAAGTAGCCATAAGCAGAGACTTTGGAAAAGCACTTTCATTGAAAGGTGTAGCCAAGCTTCCAAGAATTTACTAGTTTCCGAAATACCAGCAAATATTTTTTCCCCAATCTTGATGATACTTGGTGGTAATGATCAGGACACAAATCCCACTTGGCTCACCAAATTCTGTTCTTGTAGGTTTAAGTGTTCGTCTACAGAAGTCGTTTTTATATTTAGGTTTCACTCTGTTCTCTTCTATATAGATAGATGAATTTGGAACTCTAAATCCAACATGGTTTGTAGTAGCTCTTTGAAACTGACAAAATAAAGTAGTTCTCAGTTTTCTCTCTATGGTTTGTTCTCTTCAAGTAGCCCTAATCAGAGACTGTGGAAAAGCACTTTCATTGAAAGGGTTTGCCAAGCTTCCAAGAAATTACGAGTTTCCGAAATACCAGGAAATATTTTTTCACCCAATCTTGATGATACCTGGTGGTAATGATCAGGACACAAATCCCACTTGGCTCACCAAATTTTGTTCTTCTAGGTTTAAGCGTTCGTCTATAGTAGCAGTTTTTATATTTAGGTTTCACTCTGTTCTCTTCTACATAGATAGATGAATTTGGAAATCTAAATACAACATGGTTTGTAGTAGCTCTTTGAAACTAGACAAAATAAAGGAGTTCTCAGATTTGTCTCTATGGTTTGTTTCCTCTTCAAGTAGCCCTAAGCACAGACTGTGGAAAAGCACTTTCATTGAAAGGGGTTGCCAACCTTCCTAGAAATAACGAGTTTCCGAAATACCAGCAAATATTTTACACCCAATCTTGATGATACTTGGTGGTAATGATCAGGACACAAATCCCACTTGGCTCAACAAATTCTCTTCTTCTAGGTTGAAGCGTTCATCTACAGTAGCGGTTTTTATATTTAGGTTTTCCTCTGTTCTCTCCTATATAGATAGATGAATTTGGACCTCTAATCCAACATGGGTTTTAGTAGCTCTTTGAAACATGACAAAATAAAGTAGTTCTCAGTTATGTCTCTATGGTTTGTTTCCTCTTCAAGTAGCCATAAGCAGAAACTGTGGAAAAGCACTTTCATTGAGAGGGGTTGCCAAGCTTTCAAGAAATTACCAGTTTCCGAAATACCAGCAAATATTTTTTCCCCAATCTTGATGATACGTGGTGGTAATGACAAGTACACAAATCCCACTTGGCTCACCAAATTTTGTTCTTCTAGTTTGAAGCGTTCGTCTACAGTAGCAGTTTTTATATTTAGGTTTCACTCTGTTCTCTTCTATATAGATAGATGAATTTGGAACTCTAAATCCAACATGGTTTGTAGTAGCTCTTTGAATATTGACAAAATAAAGTAGTTCTCAGTTTTGTCTCTATGGTTTGTTTCCTCTTCAAGTAGCCATAAGCAGAGACGGTGGAAAAGCACTTTCATTGAAAGGGGTTGCCAAGCTCCAAGAAATTACGAGTTTCCGAAACACCAGCAAATATTTTTCACCCAATCTTTATGATACGTGGTGGTAGTGATCAGGACACTAATCCCCCTTGGCTCACCAAATTTTGTTCTTCTAGTTTGAAGCGTTCGTCTACAGTAGTCGCTTTTATATTTAGGTTTCACTCTGTTCTCTTCTATATAGATAGATGAATTTGGAAATCTAAATCCAACATGGTTTGTAGTAGCTCTTTGAAACGTGACAAAATGAAGGACTTCTCAGTTTGTCTCTATGTTTTTTTTCCTCTTCAAGTAGCCCTAGGCACAGACTTTGGACAAGCACTTTCATTGAGAGGGGTTGCCAAGCTTCTAAGAAATAACGATATTCCGAAATACCAGCAAATATTTTTTCACCCAATCTTGATGATACTTGGTGGTAATGATCAGTACACAAATCCCACTTGGCTCACCAAATTTTTTCTTCTAGGTTGAAGCGTTCGTCTACAGTAGCAGTTTTATATTTAGGTTTCCCTCTGTTCTCTCCGATATATATAGATGAATTTGGAACTCTAAATCCAACATGGTTTGCAGTAGCTCTTTGAAACTTGAAAAAAAAGGTAGTTCTCAGTTTTGTCTCTATGGTTTGTTTCCTCTTCAAGTAGCCCTAGGCACAGACTGTGTAAAAGCACTTTCATTGAGAGGGGTTGCCAAGCTTCTAAAAAATAACGAGTTTCCAAAATACCAGCAAATATTTTTTCACCCAATCTAGATGATACTTGGTGGTAATGATCAGGACAGGACACAAATCCCACTTGGCTCAACAAATTTTGTTCTTCTATGTTGAAGCGTTCGTCTACAGTAGCAGTTTTTATATTTATGTTTCCCTCTGTTCTCTCCTATATAGATAGATGAATTTGGAACTCTAAATCCAACATGGTTTGTAGTAGCACTTTGAAACTTGACAAAATAAAGAAGTTATCTGTTTTGTCTCTATGGTTTGTTTCCTCTTCAAGTAGCCTTAGGCACAGACTGTGAAAAGCACTTTCATTTAGAGGGGTTGCAAAGCTTCTAATAAATAACGCGTTTCCGAACCACCAGCAAATATTTTTTCACCCAATCTTGATTATACGTAGTGGTAATGATCAGGACACAAATCCCACTTGGCTCACCCAATTTTGTTCTTCTAGGTTGAAGCATTCGTTTACAGTAGCAGTTTATATTTGTAGGTTTCCCTCTGTTCTCTCCTATATAGATAGATGAATTTGGAACTCTAAGTCCAAATGGTTTGTAGTAGCTCTTTGAAACGTGGCAAAATAAAGAGTTCTCAGTTTTTTCTCTATGATTTGTAACCTCTTCAAGTAAGCCCTAAGCAGAGACTGTGGAAAAGCACTTTCATTGAAAGGGGTTGCCAAGTTTCCAAGAAATTACGAGTTTCCGAAATACCAGCAAATATTTTTTCACCCAATCTTGATGATACGTTGTGGTAATGATCGGTACACAAATCCCACTTGGCTCACCAAATTTTGTTCTTCCAGGTTGAAGCGTTCATTTACAGTAGCAGTTTTTATTTTTAGGTTTCCCTCTGTTCTCTCCTATATAGATAGATGAATTTGGAACTCTAAATCCAACATGGTTTCTAGTAGCTCTTTGAAACGTGACAAATAAAGAAGTTCTCAGTTTTGTCTCTATGATTTGTTTCCTCTTCAAGTAGCCCTAGGCACAGACTGTGGAAAGCACTTTCATTGAGAGGGGTTGCCAAACTTCTAAGAAATAACGAGTTTCCGAAATACCAGCAAATATTTTTTCACCCAATCTTGAGGATACTTGGTGGGAATGATCAGGACACAAATCCCACTTGGCTCACCAAATTCTGTTCTTCTAGGTTGAAGCGTTCGTCTACAGTAGCAGTTTTTATATTGAGGATTCCCTCTGTTCTCTCCTATATAGATAGATGAATTTGGAACTCTAAATCCAACATGGTTTGTAGTAGCTCTTTGAAACTTGACAAAATAAAGGGTTCTCAGTTTTGTCTCTGTGGTTTGTTTCCTCTTAAATTAGCCCTAGGCACAGACTGTGGAAAAGCACTTTCATTGAAAGGGGTTGCCAAGCTTCCAAGAAATAACGAGTTTCCGAAATACCAGCAAATATTTTTACACCCAATCTTGATGATACTTCTTGGTAATGACAAGACACAAATCCCACTTGGCTCACCAAATTCTGTTCTTCTAGGTTTAAGCGTTCGTCTACAGAAGTCGTTTTTATATTTAGGTTTCACTCTGTTCTCTCCTATATAGATAGATGAATTTGGAACTCTAAATCCAACATGGTTCGTAGTAGCTCTTTGAAACTTGGCAAAATAAAGGAGTTCTCAGTTTTGTCTCTATGCTTTGTCTCCTCTTCAAGTAGATTTAGGCACAGACTGTGGAAAAGCACTTTCATTGAAAGGTGTAGCCAAGCTTCCAAGAAATTAAGAGATTCCGAAATACCAGCAAATATTTTTCCCCCAATCTTGATGATACGTGGTTATAATGACAAGTACTCAAATCCCACTTGGCTCACCAAATTTTGTTCTTCTAGGTTGAAGCTTTCGTCTACAGTATCAGTTTTTATATTTAGGTTTCACTCTGTTGTCTTCTACATAGATAGATGAATTTGGAACTCTAAATCCAACATGGTTTGTAGTAGCTCTTTTAAACTTGACAAAATAAAGTAGTTCTCAGTTTTTTCTCTATGGTTTGTTTCCTCTTCAAGTAGCCCTAGGCACAGACTGTGGAAAACACTTTCATTGAGAGGGGTTGCCAAGCTTCTAAAAAATAACGAGTTTCCGAAATACCAACAAATATTTTTTCACCCAATCTTGATGATACTCGGTGGTAATGATCAGGACACAAATCCCACTTGGCTAACCAAATTTTGTTCTTCTAGGTTGAAGCGTTCGTCTACAGTAGCAGTTTTTATATTTAGGTTTCACTCTGTTCTCTTCTACATAGATAGATGAATTTGGAACTCTAAATCCAACATGCTTTATAGTAGCTCTTTGAAACTTGACCAAATTATGTAGTTCTCAGTTTTTTCTCTATGGTTTGATTCCTCTTAGAGTAGCCATAAGCAGAGACTGTGGAAATGCACTTTCACTGAAAGGGGTTGCCAAGCTTCCACGAAATATCGGGTTTCCGAAATACGAGTAAATATTTTTTCAACCAATCTGGATGATACGTGGTGGTAATGACAAGTACACAAATCCCACTTGGCTCACCAAATTTTGTTCTTCTAGGGTGCAGCGTTCGTTTACAGTAGCAGTTTTTATTTTTAGGTTTCACTCTGTTCTCTCCTATATAGATAGATGAATTTGGAACTCTAAATCCAACATTGTTTGTAGTAGCTCTTTGAAACTTGGCAAAATAAAGGAGTGCTCAGTTTTGTCTCTATGCTTTGTTTCCTCTTCAAGTAGCCCTACGCACAGACTGTGGAAAAGCATTTTCATTGAGAGGGGTTGCCACGCTTCTAAGAAATAAAGAGTTTCCGAAATACCAGCAAATATTTTTTCACCCAATCTTGACGATACTTGCTGGTAATGATCAGGACACAAATCCCACTTGGCTCATCAAATTCTGTTCTTCTAGGTTGAAGCGGTCGTCTACAGTAGCAGTTTTTATATTTAGGTTTCCCTCTGTTCTCTCCTATATAGATAGAAGAATTTGGAACTCTAAATCCAACATGGTTTGTAGTAGCTCTTTGAAACTTGACAAAATAAAGGATTTCTCAGTTTTGTCTCTATGGTTGGTTTCCTCTTCAAGTAGCCATAAGCAGAGTCTGTGGAAAAGCACTTTCAATGAAAGGTGTTGCCAATTTTCCAAGAAAATACGAGTTTCTGAAATACCAGCAAATATTTTTTTACCCAATCTTGATGATACGTGGTGGTAATGAAAAGTACACAAGTCCCACTTGGCTCACCAAATTTTGTTCTTCTAGGTTGAAGCGTTCGTCTACAGTAGCAGTTTTTATATTTAGGTTTCACTCTGTTCTCTCCTATATAGATATATGAATTTGGAACTCTAAATCTTACATGGTTTGTAGTAGCTCTTTGAAACTTGACAAAATAAAGTAGTTCTCAGTTTTGTCTCTATGGTTTGTTTCCTCTTCAAGTAGCCCTAGGCACAGACTGTGGAAAAGCACTTTCATTGAGAGGGGTTGCCAAGCTTCTAAAATTAACGAGTTTCCAAAATACCAGCAAATATTTTTTCACCCAATCTAGATGATACTTGGTAGTAATGATCAGGACACAAATCCCACTTGGCTCAACAAATTTTGTTCTTCTATGTTGAAGCGTTCGTCTACAGTAGCAGTTTTTATATTTAGGTTTTTCTCAGTTCTCTCCTATATAGATAGATGAATTTGGAACTCTAAATCCAACATGGTTTGTAGTAGCTCTTTGAAACATGACAAAAAACGGAGTTCTCAGATTTGTCTCTATGGTTTGTTTCCTCTTCAAGTAGCCCTAAGCGGAGACTGTGGAAAAGCACTTTCATTGAAAGGGGTTGCCAAGTTTCCAAGAAATTACGAGTTTCCGAAATACCAGCAAATATTTTTTCAACCAATCTTGATGATACGTTGTGCTAATGATTGGTACACAAATCCCACATGGCTCACAAAATTTTGTTTTTCTAGGTTGAAGCGTTCGTCTACAGTAGCAGTTTTTATATTTAGGTTTCACTCTGTTCTCTTCTACATAGATAGATGAATTTGGAACTCTAAATCACACATGCTTTGTAGTAGCTCTTTGAAACTTGACAAAATAATGTAGTTCTCAGTTTTTCCTCTATGGTTTGTTTCCTCTTCAAGTAGGCCTAAGCAGAGACTCTGGAAATGCACTTTCACTGAAAGGGGTTGCCAATCTTCCACGAAATTACGAGTTTCCGAAATACGAGTAAATATTTTTTCAACCAATCTGGATGATACGTGCTGCTAATGACAACTACACAAATCCCACTTGGCTCACCAAATTTTGTTCTTCTAGGTTCAAGCGTTCGTTTACAGTAGCAGTTTATATTTTTCTTTCACTGTGTTCTCTCCTATATAGATTGATGAATTTGTAACTCTAAATCCAACATGGTTTCTAGTAGCTCTTTGAAACGTGACAAAATAAAGAAGTTCTCAGTTTTGTCTCTATGATTTGTTTCCTCTTCAAGTAGCCCTAGGCACAGACTGTGGAAAGCACTTTCATTGAGAGGGGTTGCCAAACTTCTAAGAAATAACGAGATTCCGAAATACCAGCAAATATTTTTTCACCCAATCTTGAGGATACTTGGTGGGAATGATCAGGACACAAATCCCACTTGGCTCACCAAATTCTGTTCTTCTAGGTTGAAGCGTTCGTCTACAGTAGCAGTTTTTATACTGAGGATTCCCTCTGTTCTCTCCTATATAGATAGATGAATTTGGAACTCTAAATCCAACATGGTTTGTAGTAGCTCATTGAAACTTGACAAAATAAAGGGTTCTCAGTTTTGTCTCTGTGGTTTGTTTCCTCTTCAATTAGCCCTAGGCACAGACTGTGGAATAGCACTTTCATTGAAAGGTGTAGCCAAGCTTCCAAGAAATTAAGAGTTTCCGAAATACCAGCAAATATTTTTACCCCAATCTTGATGATACGTGGTGGTAATGACAAGTACTCAAATCCCACTTGGCTCACCAAATTTTGTTCTTCTAGGTTGCAGCGTTCGTCTACAGTATCAGTTTTTATATTTAGGTTTCACTCTGTTGTCTTCTACATAGATAGATGAATTTGGAACTCTAAATCCAACATGGTTTTTAGTAGCTCTTTGAAACCTGACAAAATAAAGGAGTTCTCAGATTTGTCTCTATGGTTTGTTTCCTCTTCAAGTAGCCCTAGGCACAGACTGTGGAAAAGCACTTTCATTGAAAGGGGTTGCCAAGCTTCCAAGAAATTACGAGTTTCCGAAATACCAGCAAATATTTTTTCACCCAATCTTGATGATACGTGGTGGTAATGACAAGTACACAAATCCCACTTGGCTCACCAAATTTTCTTCTTCTAGGTTGAAGCGTTCGTTTACAGTCGCTGTTTATATTTTTAGGTTTCACTCTGTTCTCTCCTATATAGATAGATGAATTTGGAACTCTAAATCCAACATGGTTTGTAGTAGCTCTTTGAAACTTGACAAAATAAAGGAGTTCTCAGATTATGTCTATGGTTTGTTTGCTCTTCAAATAGCCCTAGGAACAGACTGTGGAAAAGCACTTCCATTGAAAGGGGTTGCCAAGCTTCCAAGAAATAACGAGTTTCCGAAATACCAGCAAATATTTTTTCACCCAATCTTGATGATACGTGGTGGTAATGACAAGTACACAAATCCCACTTGGCTCACCAAATTTTGTTCTTCTAGGTTGAACCATTCGTTTACAATAGCAGTTTTTATTTTTAGGTTTCACTCTGTTCTCTCCAATATAAATAGAGGAATTTGGAACACTAAATCCAACATGGTTCGTAGTAGCTCTTTGAAACTTGGCAAAATAAAGGAGTTCTCAGTTTTGTCTCTATGCTTTGTCTCCTCTTCAAGTAGCATTAAGCACAGACTGTGGAAAACCTCTTTAATTGAGAGGGGTTGCCAAGCTTCCAAGAAATAACGTGTTTCAGAAATACCAGCAAATATTTTTTCACCCAATCAGGATGATACGTGGTGGTAATGACAAGTACACAAATCCCACTTGGCTCACCAAATTTTGTTCTACCAGGTTGAAGCCTTCGTCTACAGTAGCAGTTTTTATATTTAGGTTTCCCTCTGTTCTCTCCTATATAGATAGATGAAATTGGAACCCTAAATCCATCATGTTTTGTAGTAGCTCCTTGAAACTAGAAAAAAAAAGTTGTTCTCAGTTTTGTCTCTATGGTTTGTTTCCTCTTCAAGTAGCCCTAAGCAGAGACTGTGGAGAAGCACTTTCATTGAAAGGGGTTGCCAAACTTCCAAGAAATTACGAGATTCCGAAATACCAGCAAATATTTTTTCACCCAATCATGATGATACGTGGTAGTAATGACAAGTACACAAATCCGACTTGGCTCACCAATATTTGTTCTTCTAGGTTGAAGCGTTCGTCTACAGTAGCAGTTTTTATATTTAGGATTCACTCTGTTCAGTTCTATATAGATAGATGAATTTGGAACTCTGAATCCAACATGGTTTGTAGTAGCTCTTTGATACTTGACAAAATAAAGTAGTTCTCAGTTTTGTCTCTATGGTTTGTTTCCTCTTCAAGTAGCCCTAGGCACAGACTGTGGAAAAGCACTTTCATTGAGAGGGGTTGCCAAGCTTCTAAGAAATAACGAGTTTCCGAAATACCAGCAAATATTTTTTCACCCAATCTTGGTGATACTTGGTGGTAATGATCGGTACACAAATTCCACTTGACTCACCAAATTTTGTTCTTCTAGTTTGAAGCGTTCGTTTACAGGAGCTGTTTATATTTTTAGGTTTCCCTCTGTTCCCTCCTATATTTATAGAAGAATGTGGAACTCTTAATCCAACATGGTTTGTAGTAGCTCTATGAAACTTGACAAAATAAAGAAATTCTCAGTTTTGTCTCTATGGTTTGTTTCCTCTTCAAGTAGCCCTAGGCACAGACTGTGGAAAAGCAATTTCATTGAAAGGGGTTGCCCAGCTTCCAAGAAACAACGAGTTTCCGAAATACTAGCAAATATTTTTTAACCCAAACTTGATGATACTTGGTGGTAATGATCGGTACACACATCCCACTTGACTCACCAAAATTTGTTCTTCTAGGTTGAAGGGTTCTTTTACAGCAGCTGTTTATATTTTTAGGTTTTCCTCTGTTCTCTCCTATATAGATAGATGAATTTGGAACTGTAAATCCAACATGGTTTGTAGTAGCTCTTTGAAACTTGACAAAATAAAAGAATTCTCAGTTTTGTCTCTAGGATTTGTTTCCTGTTCAAGTAGCCCTAAGCAGAGACTGTGGAAAAGCACTTTCATTGAAAGGGGTTGCCAAGCTTCCAAGAAATTACGAGTCTCCGAAATACCAGCAAATATTTTTTAAACCAATCTTGATGATACTTGGTGGTAATGATCAGGACACAAATCCCAATTGGCTAACCAAATTCTCTTCTTCTAGGTTGAAGCGTTTGTCTACAGTAGCAGTTTATATATTTAGGTTTCCCTCTGTTCTCTCCTATATAGATAGATGAATTTGGAACTCTAAATCCAAAATGGTTTGTAGTAGCTCTTTAAAACTTGACAAAATAAAGTATTTCTCAGTTTTGTCTCTATGGTTGGTTTCCTCTTCAAATAGCCCTAAGCAGAGACTGTAAAAAAGCACTTTCATTGAAAGGTGTTGCCAAGCTTCCAAGAAATTAAGAGTTTCCGAAATACCAGCAAATATTTTTTCACCCAATCAGGATGATACGTGGTGGTAATGACAAGTACACAAATCCCACTTGTCTCACCAAATTTTGTTCTTCTAGGTTGAAGCGTTCGTCTACAGTAGCAGTTTTTATATTTAGGTTTCTCTCTGTTGTCTCCTATATAGTTAGATGTATTTGGAACTCTTAATCCAACATGGTTTGTAGTAGCTCTTTGAAACTTGACAAAATAAAGTAGTTCTCAGTTTTGTCTCTATGGTTTGTTTCATCTTCAAGTAGCCCTAGGCACAGACTGTGGAAAAGCACTTTAACTGAGAGGGGTTGCCAAGCTCTAAAAAATAACGAGTTTCCGAAATACCAGCAAATATTTTTTCAACAAATCTTGCTGATACTAGGTGGTAATGATCAGGACACAAATCCCACTTGGCTCACCAAATTCTCTTCTTCTAGTTTGAATCGTTCGTCTACAGTAGCAGTTTTTATATTTAGGTTTCCCTCTGTTCTCTCCTATATAGATAGATGAATTTGGAACTCTAAATCCATCATGGTTTGTAGTCGCTCTTTAACTCTTGTCAAAAAAAAAGTAGTTCTCAGTTTTGACTCTATGCTTTGTTTTTTCTTCAAGTAGCCCTAAGCAGAGACTGTGGAAAAGCACTTTCATTGCAAGGGGTTGCCAAGCTTCCAAGAAATAATGAGTTTCCGAAATACCAGCAAATATTTTTTCACCCAATCTTGATGATACTTAGTGGTAATGATCGATACACAAATCCCACTTGACTGACAAAATTTTGTTCTTCTAGGTTGAAGCGTTCGTCTACAGTATTCGTTTTTATATTTAGGTTTCACTCTGTTCTCTCCTATATTGATAGATGAATTTGGAACTCTAAATCCAACATGGTTTGTAGTCGCTCTTTGAAACTTGACAAAAAAAAGTAGTTCTCAGTTTTGTCTCTATAGTTTGTTTCTTCTTCAAGTAGCCCTAAGTAGAGACTGTGGAAAAGCACTTTCATTGAAAGGGGTTGACAAGCTTCCTAGAAATAACGAGTTTCCGAAATGGCAGCAAATATTTTTTCACCCAATCTTGATGATACTTGGTGGTAATGATCGGTACACAAATCCCACTTGACTCACCAAATTTTGTTCTTCTAGGTTGAAGCGTTCGTTTGCAGCAGATGTTTATATTTTTAGGTTTTCCTCAGTTCTCTACTATATAGATTGATGAATTTGGAACTCTAAATCCAACATGGTTTGTAGTCGCTCTTTAAAACTTGACAAAAAAAAAGTAGTTCTCAGTTTTTTCTCTATAGTTTCTTTTTCTTCAAGTAGCCCTAAGCAGAGACTGTGGAACAGCACTTTCATTGAAAGCGGTTGCCAAGTTCCAAGAAATTACCAGTTTCCGAAATACCAGCAAATATTTTTTCACCCAATCTTGATGATACCTGATGGTAATGATCGGTACACAAATCCCACTTGGCTCACCAAATTTTCTTCTTCTATGTTGAAGCGTTCGTTTACAGTTGCAGTTTTTATTTTTAGGTTTCAGTCTGTTCTCTCATATATAGATAGATGAATTTGGAACTATAAATCCAACATGGTTTCTAGTAGCCCTTTGAATCTTGAAAAAATAAAGGAGTTCTCAGTTTTGTCTCTATGATTTGTTTCCTCTTCAAGAAGCAGTAAGCAGAGTCTGTGGAAAAGCACTTTCATTGAAAGGGGTTGCCAACCCTCCAAGAAATTACGAGTCTCCGAAATACCGGCAAATATTTTTTCACTCAATCATGATGATACGTGGTGGTAATGATCGGTACACAAATCCCACTTGGCTCACCAAATTTTCTTCTTCTAGGTAGAAGCGTTCGTTTACAGTAGTAGTTTTTAATTTTAGGTTTCCCTCTGTTCTCTCCTATATAGATAGATGAATTTGGAACGCTAAATCCAACATGGTTTGTAGTAGCTCTTTGAAACTTGATAAAATAAAGGAGTTCTCACTTTTGTCTCTGTGGTTTGTTTCCTCTTCAAGTAGCCCTAGGCACAGACTGTGGAAAAGCACTTTCATTGAAAGGGGTTGCCAAGCTTCTAAGAAATAATGAGTTTCCGAAATACCAGCAAATATTTTTTCACCCAATCTTGATGATACTTTGTGATAATGATCACTACACAAATCCCACTTGGCTCATCAAATTTTGTTCTTCTAGGTTGAAGCGTTCGTCTACAGTAGTCGTTTTTATATTTAGGTTTCCCTCTGTTCTCTCCTATATATAGATGAATTTGGAACTCTAAATCCAACATGGTTTGTAGTCGCTCTTTGAAACTTGACAAAAAAAGTAGTTCTCAGTTTTGTTTCTATTGTTTGTTTCTTCTTCAAGTAGCCCTAAGTAGAGACTGTGGAAAAGCACATTCATTGAAAAAGGTTGACAACCTTCCTAGAAATAACGAGTTTCCGAAATGCCAGCAAATATTTTTTCACCCAATCTTGATGATACTTGGTGGTAATGATCGGTACACAAATCCCACTTGACTCACCAAATTTTGTTCTTCTAGGTTGAAGCGTTCGTTTGCAGCAGATGTTTATAGTTTTAGGTTTCCCTCTGTTCTCTCCTATATAGATAGATGAATTTGGAACACTAAATCCAACATGGTTTGTAGTAGCTCTTTGAAACTTGACAAAATAAAGGAGTTCTCAGTTTTGTCTCTATGGTTTGTTTCTTCTTCAAGTAGCCCTAGGCACAGACTGTGGAAAAGCACTTTCATTGAGAGGGGTTGCCAAGCTTCTAAGAAATAACGAGTTTCCGAAACACCAGCAAATATTTTTTCACCCAATCTTGATGATACGTGGTGGTAATGATCAGTACACAAATCCCACTTGGCTCACCAAATTGTGTTCTTCTAGGTTGAAGCGTTCGTCTACAGTAGCAGTTTTTATATGTAGGTTTCACTCTGTTCTCTCTTATATAGATAGATGAATTTGGAACTCTAAATCCAACATCTTTTGTAGTATCTCTTTGAAACTTGACAAAATAGTATTTCTCAGTTTTGTCTCTATGGTTTCTTTCCTCTTCAAGTACCCTAGGAACAGACTGTGGAAAAGCATTTTCATTGAGTGGGGTTGCCAAGCTTCTAAGATATAACTAGTTTCCGAAACACCAGCAAATATTTTTTCACCCAATCTTTATGATACGTGGTGGTAATGATCGGTACACAAATCCCAGTTGGCTCACCAAATTGTGTTCTTCTAGGTTTAAGCGTTTGTCGACAGTAGCAGTTTTTATATTTAGGTTTCACTCTGTTCTGTCCTATATAGATAGATGAATTTGGAACTCTAAATCCAACATGGTTTGTAGTAGCTCTTTGAAACTTGACAAAATAAAGGAGTTCTCAGTTATGTCTCTATGGTTTGTTTCCTCTTGAAGTAGCTCTAGGCACAGACTGTGGAAAAGCACTTTAATTGAGAGGGATTGCCAAGCTTCTAAGAAATAACGTGTTTCCGAAATGCCAGCAAGTATTTTTTCACCCAATCTTGATGATACGTGGTGGTAATGATCAGTATACAAATCCCACTTGGCTCATCAAATTTTGTTTTTCTAGGTTTAAGCGTTCGTCTACAGTAGCAGTTTTTATATTTAGGTTTCACTCTGTTCTCTTCTATATAGGTACATGAATTTGGAACTCTAAATCCAACATGGTTTGTAGTAGCTCTTTAAAACTTCACAAAATAAAGCAGTTCTCAGTTTTGTCTTTATGGTGTGTTTCCTCTTCATGTAGCCCTAGGCACAGATTGTGGAAAAGCACTTTCATTGAGAGGGGTTGCCAAACTTCCAAGAAATTACGAGTTTCCGAAATACCAGCAAATATTTTTTCACCCAATCTTCATGATACATGGTGGTAATGACAAGTACACAAATCCCACTAGGCTCACCAAATTTTGTTCTGGGTTGAAGCGATCATTCTCAGTTTTGTCCCTATGGTTTGTTTCCTCTTCAAGTAGCCCTAAGCAGAGACAGTGGAAAAGCACTTTCATTGAAAGGGGTTGCCAAGCTTCCAAGAAATTACGAGTATCCGAAATACCAGCAAATATTTTTTCAGCCAATCTGGATGATACGTGGTGGTAATGACAAGCACACAAATCCCACTTTGCTCACCAAATTTTGTTCTTCTAGGTTGAAGCGTTCGTTTACAGTAGCAGTTTTTAATTTTAGGTTTCACTCTGTTCTCTCCTATATAGATAGATGAGTTTGGAACTCTATATCCAACATGGTGTGTAGTAGCTCTTTGAAATTTGACAAAACAAAGGAGTTCTCAGTTTTGTCTCTACGGTTTGTTTCCGCTTCAAGTAGCCCTAGGCACACACTGTGGAAAAGCACTTTCATTGAGAGGGGTTCCCAAGCTTCTAAGAAATAACAAGTTTCTGAAACACCAGCAAATATTATTTCACCCAATATTGATGATACATTGTGGTAATGATCAGTACACAAATCCCACTTGGCTCACCAAATTGGGTTCTTCTAGGTTGAAGCGTTCATCTACAGTAGCAGTTTTATTTTTAGGTTTCACTCTGTTCTCTCCTATATAGATAGATGAATTTGGAACTCTAAATCCAACATGGTTTGTAGTAGCTTTTTGAAACTTCACAAAATAAAGGAGTTCTCAGTTTTGTCTTTATGGTTTGTTTCCTCTTCAAGTAGCCCTAGGCACAGACTGTGGAAAAGTAATTTTATTGAAAGGTGTTGCCAACCTTCCAAGAAATTATGAGTTCCAGAAATACCAGAAAATATTTTTTCAACCAATCTGGATGATACATGGTGGTAATGACAGGTACACAAATCCCACTTGGCTCACCAATTTTTTCCTTCTAGGTTGAAGCGTTCGTTTACAGTAGCAGTTTTTATTTCTAGGTTTCACTTTGTTCTCTTCTATATAGATAGATGAATTTGGAATTCTAAATCCAACATGGTTTTTAGAAGGTCTTTGAAACTTGACAAAATAAAGGAGTTCTCAGTTTTGTCTCTATGGTTTGTTTCTTCTTCAAGTAGCCCTAGGCACAGACTGTGGAAAAGCACTTTCATTGAGAGGGGTTGCCAAGCTTCTAAGAAATAACGAGTTTCCGAAACACCAGCAAATATTTTTTCACCCAATCTTGATGATACGTGGTGGTAATGATCAGTACACAAATCCCACTTGGCTCACCAAATTGTGTTCTTCTAGGTTGAAGCGTTCGTCTACAGTAGCAGTTTTTATATGTACATTTCACTCTGTTCTCTCTTATATAGATAGATGAATTTGGAACTCTAAATCCAACATCTTTTGTAGTATCTCTTTGAAACTTGACAAAATAGTATTTCTCAGTTTTGTCTCTATGGTTTCTTTCCTCTTCAAGTAGCCCTAGGCACAGACTGTGGAAAAGCATTTTCATTGAGTGGGGTTGCCAAGCTTCTAAGATATAACTAGTTTCCGAAACACCAGCAAATATTTTTTCACCCAATCTTTATGATACGTGGTGGTAATGATCGGTACACAAATCCCAGTTGGCTCACCAAATTGTGTTCTTCTAGGTTTAAGCGTTTGTTGACAGTAGCAGTTTTTATATTTAGGTGTCACTCTGTTCTCTCCTATATAGATAGATGAATTTGGAACTATAAATCCAACATGGTTTGTAGTAGCTCTTTGAAACTCGAAAAAATAAAAGAGTTCTAAGTTTTGTCTTTATGGTTTGTTTCCTCTTCAAGTAGCACTAGGCAGAAACTGTGGAAAAGCACTTTCATTGAGAGGGGTTGCCATCTTCTAAGAAATAAGGAGTTACTGAAACACCAGCAAATATTTTTTCACCCAATCTTGATGATACTTGGTGGTAATGACAAGTACACAAATCCCACGTAGCTGACCAAAATTTTTTCTTCTTGATTGAAGCGTTCGTCTACAGTAGCAGTTTTTATACTTAGGTTTCCCTCTGTTCTATCCTATATAGATAGATGAATTTGGAACTCTAAATCCAACATTGTTTGTAGTAGCTCTTTGAAACTTGACAAAATAAAGGAGTTCTCAGTTTTGTCTCAATGGTTTGTTACCTCTTCAAGTAGCCCTAGGCACAGACTGTGGAAAAGCACTTTCATTGAGAGGGGTTGCCAAGCTTCTAAGAAATAATGAGTTTCCGAAAAGCCAGCAAATATTTTTTCACCCAAACTTGATGATACGTGGTGGTAATGATCAGTACACAAATCTCACTGGGCTCACCAAATTGTGTTCTTCTAGGTTGAAGCGTTCATCTACAGTAGGAGTATTTATATGTAGGTTTCACTCTGTTCTCTCTTATATAGATAGATGAATTTGGAACTCTAAATCCAGCATGGTTTGTAGTACCTCATTGAAAATTGACAAAATAAAGGAGTTCTCAGTTTTGTCTCTATGGTTTGTTTCCTCTGCAGGTAGCCCTAGGCACAGACTGTGGAAACGCCCTTTCATTGAAAGGGGTTGCCAAGCTTCCAAGAAATTACGATTTTCCGAAAAACCAGCAAACACATTTCACCCAATCTTGATGATACGTAGTGGTAATGACAAGTACGCAAATCCCACTTGACTCACCAAATTTTGTACTTCTAGGTTGAAGCGTTCGTTTACAGTAGCAGTTTATATTTTTACGTTTCCCTCTGTTCTCTCCTATATAGATAGATGAATTTGGAACTCTAAATCCAACATGGTTTGTAGTAGCTCTTTGAAACTTGACAAAATAAAGGAGTTCTCAGTTTTGTCTCTATGGTTTGTTTCCTCTTCAAGAAGCCCTAAGCAGAGACTGTGGAAAAGCACTTTAATTGAAAGGGGTTGCCAAGCTTCGAAAAAATAACGAGTTTCTGAAATACCAACAAATATTTTTTCACCCATTCAGGATGATACTTGGTGGTAATGATCGGTACAGAAATCCCACTGGACTCACCAAAATTTGTTCTTCTAGTTTGAAGCGTTCGTTTCAAATAGCAATATATATATATATATATTTAGGTTTCCCTCTCTTCTGTCCTATATAGATAGATGAATTTGGAACTCTAAATCCAACATGGTTTGTACTAGCTCTTTGAACCTTGACAAAATAAAGGAGATCTCAGTTTTGTCTCTATGGTTTGTTTCCTCTTCAAGTAGTCCTAGGCACAGACTGTGGAAAAGCATTTTCATTGAGAGGCGTTGCCAAGCTTCTAGGAAATAACGAGTTTCCGAAATACCAGCAAATATTTTTTCACCCAATCTTGATGATACGTGGTGCTAATGATCAGTACACAAATCCCACTTGGCTCACCAAATTGTGTTCTTCTAGGTTGAAGCGTTCGTTTACAGTAGGAGTTTATATTTTTAGGTTTCCCTCTGTTCTCTCCTATATAGATAGATAAATTTGGAACTCTAAATCCAACATGGTTTGTAGTAGCTCTTTGAAACTTGACAAAATAAAGGAGTTCTCAGTTTTGTCTCTATGATTTGTTTCCTCTTCATGTAGCATTAAGCAGAGACTGTGGAAAAGCACTTTCAATGAAAGGGGTTGCCAAGCTTCCAAGAAATTACGAGTTTCTCAAATACCAGCAAATATTTTTCACCCAATCTTGATGATACTTGGTGGTAATTACAAGTACACAAATCCCACTTGGCTCACTAAATTTTGTACTTCGAGGTTGAAGCGTTCGTCTACATTAGCAGTTTTATATTTAGGTTTCACTCTGTTCTCTCCTATATAGATAGATGAATTTGGAACACTAAATACAGCATGATTTGTAGTAGCTCTTTGAAAATTCCCAAAATAAAGGAGTTCTCAGTTTTGTCTCTATGGTTTGTTTCCTCTTCAAGTAGCCCTATGCACAGACTGTGGAAAAGCACTTTCATTTGGAATTGTTGCCAAGCTTCTACGAAATAACGTGTTTCCGAAATACCCGCAAATATTTTTTCACCCAATCTTGATGTTCCTTGGTGGTAATGATCAGTACACATATCCCAATTGGCTCACCAAATTGTGTTCTTCTAGGTTGAAGCGTTCGTCTATAGTAGCAGTTTTTATATTTAGGTTTCACTCTGTTCTCTCCTATATAGATAGATGAATTTGGAACTCTAAATCCAACATGGTTTGTAGTAGCTCTTTGAAAATTGATAAAAAAAAAGGAGTTCTCAGTTTTGTCTCTATGATTTTTTTCCTCTTCAAGTAGCCCTAAGCAGAGACTGTGGAAAGCACTTTCTTTGAAAGGAGTTGCCAAGATTCCAAGAAATTACGAGTTTCCGAAATATAGCAAATGCTTTTCACCCAATCTTGATGATACATGGTGATAATGACATGTAAACAATCGCACTTGGCTCACCAAATCTTGTTCTTCTAGGTTGAAGCGTTCGTTTAGAGTAGCAGTTTTTATTTTTTAGGTTTCACTTTGTTCTCTCCTATGTAGATAGATGAATTTGGAACTCTTAATCCAACATGGTTTGTAGTAGCTCTTTGAAACTTGACAAAATAAAGGAGTTCTCAGTTTTGTCTCTATGGTTTGTTTCCTCTTCAAGTAGCCCTAGGCACAGACTGTGGAAAAGCACTTTCATTGAGAGTGGTTGCCAAGCTTCTAAGAAATAACGAGTTCTGAAACACCACCAAACATTTTTTCACCCAATCTTGATGATACTTGGTGGTAATGATCAATACGCAAATCCCACTTGGCTCACCACATTTTGTTCTTCTAGGTTGAAGCGTTCGCCTACAGTAGCAGTTTTTATATTTAGGATTCCCTCTCTTCTTCCTATATAGATAGATGAATGTGGAACTCTAAATCCAACATGGTTTGTAGTAGCTCTTTGAAACTTGACAAAATAAAGGAGTTCTCAGTTTTGTCTCTATCGTTTGTTTCCTCTTCAAGTATCCCTAAGCAGAGACTGTGGAAAAGCAGTTTCATTGAAAGGGTTGCCAAGCTTCAAGAAATTATGAGTTTCCGAAATACCAGCAAATATTTTTTCACCCAGTCTTGATGATACTTGGTGGTAATGGTCATTACACCAATCCCACATGGCTCACAAAATTTTGTTCTTCTAGGTTGAAGCGTTTGTCTACAGTAGCAGTTGTTATATTTAGGTTTCCCGCTGTTCTCTCCTATATAGATAGATGAATTTGGAACAGTAAATCCACATGATTTGTAGTAGCTCCTTGAAACTTGACCAAATAAAGGAGTACTCAGTTTTGTCTCTAAGGTTTCTTTCCTTTTCAAGTAGGCCCTAGGCACAGACTGTGGAAAAGCACTTTCATTGAGAGGGTTTGCCAAGCTTCTAAGAAATAACGAGTTTCCGAAATACCAGCAAATATTTTTTCACCCAATCTTGATGATACATGGTGGTAATGATCAGGACACAAATCCCACTTGGCTCACCACATTTTCTTCTTCTACGTTGAAGCGTTCGTCTACAGTAGCAGTTTTTATATTTAGGTTTCCCTCTGTTCTCTCCTATATAGATAGATGAATTTGGAACTCTAAATCCAACATGGTTTGTATTTGCTCTTTGAAACTTGAAAAAATAAAGGAGTTCTCAGTTTTGTCTCTATGGTTTGTTTCCTCTTCAAGAAGCCCTAGGCACAGACAGTGGAAAAGTATTTACATTGCGAGGGGTTGGCAAGCTTCTAAGAAATAACGGGTTTCCGAAATACCAGCAAATATTTTTTCAACTACTCTGATGATAATTTTTGGTAATGATCAGTACGCAAATACGACTTGGCTCACCAAATTGTGTTCTTCTAGGTTGAAGCGTTCGTCTACAGTAGCAGTTTTTATATTTAGGTTTCCCTCTGTTCTCTCCTATATAGATAGATGAATTTGGAACTCTAAATCCAACATGGTTTGTAGTAGCTCTTGGAAACTTGACAAAATAAAGGAGTTCTCAGTTTTGTCTCTATTGTTTGTTTCCTCTTCAAGTAGCCTTTAGCAAGAGATTGTGGAAAAGAACTTTCATTCAGAGGGGTTGCCAAGCTTCTAAAAAATAACGAGTTTCCAAAATACCAGCAAATATTTTTTCACCTAATCTTGATGATACATAGTGGTAATGATCAGGACACAAATCCCACTTGGCTCACCAAATTTTGTTCTTCTATGTTGAAGCATTCGTCTACAGTAGCAGTTTTTATATTTAGGTTTCCCTCTGTTCTCTCCTATATAGATAGATGAATTTGGAACTCTAAATCCAACATGCTTTGTAGGTAGCTCTTTGAAACTTGAAAAAATAAAGGAGTTCTCAGTTTTGTCTCTATGGGTTTTAGATCTTCAAGTATCCCTAGGCACAGACTGTGGAAAAGCACTTTCATTTGCAGGGGTTGCCAAGCTTCTACGAAATAACGTGTTTCCGAAATACCACCAAATATTTTTTCACCCAATCTTGATGATACTTGGTGGTAATGATAAGTCCACAAATCGCACTTGACTCAACAAATTTTGTTCTTCTAGGTTTATCCGTTCGTTACAGTAGCAGATTTTATATTTAGGTTTCACTCTGTTCTTTCATATATAGATAGATGATTTGGAACTCTAAATCCAACATGGTTTGTAGTAGCTCTTTGAAACTTGACAAAAATAATGGAGATCTCAGTTTTGTCTCTATGTTTGTTTCCTCTTCAAGAAGCCCTAGGCACAGACAGTGGAAAAGCACTTACATTGCGAGGGGTTGGCAAGCTTCTAAGAAATAATGGGTTTCCGAAATACCAGCAAATATTTTTTCAACTAATCTTGATGATAATTTTTGGTAATGATCAGTACGCAAATACGACTTGGCTCACCAAATTGTGTTCTTCTAGGTTGAAGCGTTCGTCTACAGTAGCAGTTTTATATTTAGGTTTCCCTCTGTTCTCTCCTATATAGATAGATGAATTTGGAACTCTAAATCCAACATGGTTTGTAGTAGCTCTTGGAAACTTGACAAAATAAAGGAGTTCTCAGTTTTGTCTCTATGGTTTGTTTCCTTTTCAAGTACCCCTAGGCACAGACTGTGGAAAAGCACTTTCATTGAGAGGGGTTGCCAAGCTTCTAAGAAATAAAGAATTTCCCAAATACAGGAAATAATTTTTCACCCAATCTTGATGATGCTTGGTGGTAATAATCAGTACAGAAATCCCACTTGGCTCACCAAATTTTGTTCTTCTAGGTTTAAGCGTTCGTCTGCAGTAGCAGTTTTTATATTTAGGTTTCCCGCTGTTCTCTCCTATATAGATAGATGAATTTGGAACCCTAAATCCAACATGCTTTGTAGTAGCTCTTTGAAACTTGAAAAAATAAAGGAGTTCTCAGTTTTGTCTCAATGGGTTTTTAGATCTTCAAGTAGCCCTGGCACAGACTGTGGAAAAGCACTTTCATTGAGACGGGTTGCCAAGCTTCAAAGAAATAACGAGTTTCCAAAATACCAACAAATATTTTTTCACCCAAACTTGATGATACTTGGTGGTAATGATCAGTACACAAATCCCACTTGGCTCACCACATTTTGGTCTTCTAGGTTGATGCATTCGTCTACAGTAGCAGTTTTTATATTTGGTTTCCCTCTGTTCTTTCCTATATAGATAGATGAATTTGGAACTCTAAATCCAACATGGTTTGTAGTAGCTCTCTTAAACTTGAAAAAAAGGAGTTCTCAGTTTTGTCTCTATGGTTTGCTTCCTCTTCAAATAGCCCTAGTCACAGACTGTGGAAAAGCACTTTCATTGAGAGGTGTTGCCAAGCTTCTGAGAAATACCAGCAAATATTTTTTCACCCAATCTTGATGATACATGCTGGTAATGTTCGGTACACAAATCCCACTTGGCTCACCAAATTTTGTTCTTCTAGGTTGAAGCGTTCGTCTACAGTAGCAGTATTTATATTTACGTTTCACTCTGTTCTCTCTTATATAGATAGATGAATTTGGAACTCTACATCCAACATGGTTTGTATTAGCTCTTTGAAACTTGACAAAATAAAATAGTTCTCAGTTTTGTCTCTATGGTTTGTTTCTTTTTCAAGTAGCCCTAGGCACAGACTCTGGAAAAACACTTTCATTGAGAGGGGTTGCCAAGCATCCAAGAAATAACGAGTTTCCGAAATACCAGCAAATATTTTTTCACCTAATCTTGATGATACTTGGTGGTAATGATCAGCACGCCAATCCCACTTGGCTCAACCAATTTTGTTCTTCTATGTTGAAGCGTTCGTCTACAGTAGCAGTTTTTATATTTAGGTTTCACTCTGTTCTCTCTTATATAGATAGATGAATTTGGAACTCTAAATCCAACATGGTATGCAGTAGCTCTTTGAAACTTGACAAAATAAAGTAGTTCTCAGTTTTGTCTCTATGATTTGTTTCCTCTTTAAGTAGCCCTAGGCACAGACTGTGGAAACGCACTTTCATTGAAAGGGTTGCCAAGCTTCCAAGAATTACGAGTTTCCGAAAAACCAGCAAATACTTTTTCACCCAATATTGATGATACTTGGTCGTAATGATCAGTACACCAATCCACTTTGCTCACCAAATTTTGTTCTTCTAGGTTTAAGCGTTCGTCTACAGTAGCAGTTTTTATATTTAGGTTTCACTCTGTTCTCTCTTATATGTATATAGATGAATTTGGAACTCTAAATCCAACATGGTTTGTAGTAGCTCTTTGAAACTTGACAAAATAAAGGAGATCTCAGTTTTGTCTCTATGGTTTGCTTCCTCTTCAAGTAGCCCTAGGCACAGACTGTGGAAAAGCATTTTCATTGAGAGGGGTTTCCAAGCTTCTAAGAAATAAAGAGTTTCCGAAATACCAGCAAATATTTTTCACCCAATCTTGATGATACGTGGTGCTAATGATCCGTACACAAATCCCTCTTGGCTCACCAAATTGTGTTCTTCTAGGTTGAAGCGTTCGTTTACAGTAGCAGTTTATATGTTTAGGTTCCCTCTGTTCTCTCCTATATTGATAGATGAATTTGGAACTCTAAATCCAACAAGGTTTGTAGTAGCTCTTTGAAACTTGACAAAATAAAGGAGTTCTCAGTTTTGTCTCTATGACTTGTTTCCTCTTCATGGAGCCATAAGCAGAGACTGTGGAAAAGCACTTTCATTGAAAGGTGTTGCCAAGCTTCTAAGAAATTACGAGTTTCTAAATACCAGCAAATACTATTTCACCCAATCTTGATGATACGTGGTGATAATGACAAGTACACAATCCCACTTGGCTCACCAAATCTTGTTCTTCTAGGTTGAATCGTTCGTTTAGAGTAGCAGTTTTTATTTTTAGGTTTTATTTTGTTCTCTCCTACGTAGATAGATGAATTTGGAACTCTTAATCCAACATGGTTTGTAGTAGCTCTTTGAACTTGACAAAATAAAGTAGTTGTCAGTTTTGTTTCTATGGTTTGTTTCCTCTTCAAGTTGCCTTAGGCGCAGACAGTGGAAAAGCACTTTCTTTGAGAGGGGTTGCCATGCTTCCAAGAAATAACGAGTTTCCGAAATACCAGCAAATATTTTTTCACCCAGTCAGGATGATACTTGGTGGTAATGATCGGTACAGAAATCCCACTGGAATCACCAAATTTTGTTCTTCTATGTTGAAGCGTTCTTTCAAAATAGCCGTATATATTTTTAGGTTTTCCTCTCTTCTGTCCTATATAGATAGATGAATTTGGAACTCGAAATCCAACATGGTTTGTACTAGCTCTTTGAAAGTTGACAAAATAAAGGAGATCTCAGTTTTGTCTCTATGGTTTGTTTCCTCTTCAAGTAGCCCTTGGCACACACTGTGGAAAAGCATTTTCATTGAGAGGCGTTGCAAAGCTTCTAAGAAATAACGAGTTTCCGAAATACCAGCAAATATTTTTTCACCCAATCTTGATGATACTTGGTGGTAATGACCAGTCCACCAATCCCACTTGGCTCACCAAATTTTGTTCTTCTAGGTTGAAGCGTTCGTCTACAGTATCAGTTTTTATATTTAGGTTTCACTCTGTTCTCTTCTATGTAGATAGATGAATTTGGAACTCTAAATCCAACATGGTTTGTAGTAGTTTCTTTGAAACTTGACAAAATAAAGGAGTTCTCAGTTTTGTCTCTATGGTTTGATTCCTCTTCAAGTAGCCCTAAGCAGAGACTCTGGAAAAGCACTTTCATTGAAAGGGGTTGCCAAGCTTCCAAGAAATTACGAGTTTCCCGAAATACCAGCAAATACTTTTTCACCCAATCTTGATGATAAGTGGTGGTAATGACAAGTACACAAATCCCACTTGACTCACCAAATTTTGTTCTTCTAGGTTGAAACGTTCGTTTACAGTACGAGTTTATATTTTTAGGTTTCCCTCTGTTCTCTCCTGTATAGATAGCTGAATTTGGAACTCTAAATCCAACATGGTTTGTACTAGCTCTTTGAAACTTTGCAAAATAAGTAGTTCTCTGTTTTGTTTCTATGATTTGTTTCATCTTCAAGTAGCCCTAAGCAGAAACTGTGGAAAAGCCTTTTCATTGAAAGGAGTTGCCAAGCTTCCATGAAATTACGAGTTCCCGATATACCAGCAATTACTTTTTCACACAATCTTGATGATACGTGGTGGTAATGACAAGTACAAAAATCTCACTTGGCTCACCAAATTTTGTTCTTCTAGGTTGAAGCGTTCGTTTTCAGTAGTAGTTTTTATTTTTAGGTTTCACTTTGTTCTCTTCTATATAGACAGATAAATTTGGAACTCTAAATCCAACATGGTTTGTAGTAGCTCTTTGAAACTTGACAAAATAAAGGCGTTCTCAGTTTTGTCTCTATGGTTTGTTTCCTCTTCAAGTAGCCCTAGGCACAGATTGTGGAAAAGCACTTTCATTGAAAGGGGTTGCCAAGCTTCCAAGAAATAACGAGTTTCCGAAATACCAGCAAATATTTTTTCACCCAATCTGGATGATACTTGGTGGTAATGATCGGTACACAAATCCCACTTGACTCACCAAATTTTGTTCTTCTAGGTTGAAGCGTTTGTTTACAGTAGCAGTTTATATTTTTAGGTTCCCCTCTGTTCTCTCCTGTATAGATAGCCTGAATTTGGAACTCTAAATCCAACAGGGTTTGTAAGAGCTCTTTGAAACTTTACAAAATAAGTAGTTCTCAGTTTTGTCTCTATGATTTGTTTCATCTTTATGTAGCCCTAAGCAGAAACTGTGGAAAAGCATTTTCATTGAAAGGAGTTGCCCAGCTTCCAAGAAATTACGAGTTCCCGATATACCAGCAAATACTTTTTCACCCAATCTTGATGATACGTGGTGGTAATGACAAGTACACAAATCCCACTTGGCTCACCAAATTTGTTCTTCTAGGTTTAAGCGTTCGTCTGCAGTAGCAGTTTTTATATTTAGGTTTCACACTGTTCTCTCTTATATAGATAGATGAATTTGGAACTCTAAATCCAATATGGTATGCAGTAGCTTTTGAAACTTGACAAAATAAAGAAGTTCTCAGTTTTGTCTCTATGGTTTGTTTCCTCTTCAATACCCCTAGGCACAGACTGTGGAAAAGCACTTTCATTGAGAGGGGTTGCCAAGCTTCTAAGAAATAACGAGTTTCCGAAATACCAGCAAATATTTTTTCACCCAATCTTGATGATACATGATGGTAATGATCAGGACACAAATCCCAGTTGGCTCACCACATTTTCTTCTTCTAGGTTGAAGCGTTCGTCTACAGTAGCAGTTTTTATATTTAGGTTTCCCTCTGTTCTCTCCTATATAGATAGATGAATTTGGAACTCTAAATCCAACATGGTTTGTGGTAGCTCTTTGAAACTTGACAAAATAAAGGAGTTCTCAGTTTTTTCTCTATGGTTTGTTTCCTCTTCAAGTAGCCCTAGGCACAGACCGTGGAAAAGCACTTTCATTGCGAGGGGTTGGCAAGCTTCTAAGAAATAACTGGTTTCCGAAATACCAGCAAATATTTTTTCAACCAATCTTGATGGTAATTTTTGGTAATGATCAGTACGCAAATACGACTTGGCTCACCAAATTGTGTTCTTCTAGGTTGAAGCGTTCGTCTACAGTAGCAGTATTTATATTTAGGTTTCCCTCTGTTCTCTCCTATATAGATAGATGAATTTGGAACTCTAAATCCATCATGGTTTGTAGTAGCTCTTGGAAACTTGACAAAATGAAGGAGTTCTCAGTTTTGTCTCTATGGTTTGTTTCCTCTTCAAGTACCCCTAGGCACAGACTGTGGAAAAGCACTTTCATTGAGAGGGGTTGCCAAGCTTCTAAGAAATAAAGAGTTTCCCAAATACAGGAAATATTTTTTCGCCCAATCTTGATGATGCTTGGTGGTAATGATCAGTACAGAAATCCCACTTGGCTCACCAAATTTTGTTCTTCTAGGTTTAAGCGTTCGTCTACAGTAGCAGTTTTTATATTTAGGTTTCCCTCTGTTCTCTCCTATATATATAGATAGATGAATTTGGAACCCTAAATCCAACATGGTTTGTATTAGCTCTTTGAAACTTGACAAAATAAAATAGTTCTCAGTTTTGTCTCTATTTTTTGTTTCTTATTCAAGTAGCCCTAGGCACAGACTCTGGAAAAACACTTTCATTGAGAGGGGTTGCCAAGCATCCAAGAAATAACGAGTTTCCAAAATACCAGCAAATATTTTTTCACCCAATCTTGATGATACTTGGTGGTAATGATCAGTACACCAATCCCAAGTGGCTCACCAAATTTTGTTCTTGTAGGTTTAAGCGTTCACCAAAAGTAGCAGTTTTTATATTTTGGTTTCACTCTGTTCTCTTCTACATAGATAAATGAATTTGGAACTCTAAATCCAACATGGTTTGTAGTAGCTCTTTGAAACTTGACAAAATAAAGTAGTTCTCAGTTTTGTCTCGATGGTTTGTTTCCTCTTAAAGTAGCCCTAGGCACAGACTGTGGAAAAGCACTTTCATTCAGAGGGGTTGCCAAGCCTCTAAGAAATAATGAGTTTTCGAAATACTAGCAAATATTTTTTCACCCAATCTGGATGATACTTGGTGGTAATGATCGGTACAGAAATCCCACTTGACTCACCAAATTTTGTTCTTCTATTATGAAGCGATCATTTACAGTAACAGTTTATATTTTTAGGTTTCCCTCTGTTCTCTCCTATATAGATAGATGAATTTGGAACTCTAAATCCAACATGGTTTGTAGTAGTCCTTTGAAACTTGACAAAATAAAGGAGTTCTCAGTTTTGTCTCTATGATTTCCTTTCTCTTCAAGTAGCCCTAAGCAGAGACTCTGGAAAAGCACTTTCATTGAAAGGGGTTGCCAAGCTTCCAAGAAATTACGAGTTTGCGAAATACCAGCAAATACTTTTTCACCCAATCTTGATGATAAGTTGTGGTAATTACAAGTACACAAATGCCACTTGGCTCACCAAATTTTGTTCTTCTCGGTTGAAGCGTTCGTTTACAGTAGCAGTTTTTATTTTTAGGTTTCACTTTTTCTCTCCTATATAGATAGCAGAATTTGGAACTCTAAATCCTACATGGTTTGTAGAAGCTCTTTGAAACTTGACAAAAAAAGGACTTCTCAGTTTTGTCTCTATGGTTTGTTTCCTCTTCAAGTATCCCTAGGCACAAACTGTGAAAAAGCACTTTCATTGAGAGGGGTTGCCAAGCTTCCAAGAAATAACGAGTTTCCGAAATACCAGTAAATATTTTTTCACAAAATCTTGATGATACTTGGTGGTAATGATCAGTACACCAATCCCACATGGCTCACCAAACTTTGTTCTTCTAGGTTGAAGCGTTCGTCTACAGTAGCAGTTTTTATATTTAGGTTTCCCTCTGTTCTCTCCTATATAGATAGATGAATTTGGAACTCTAAATCCTACATGGTTTCTACTAGGTCTTTGAAACTTTACACAAAAAAGTAGTTCTCAGTTTTGTCTCTATGATTTGTTTCCTCTTCAAGTAGCCCTAAGCAGAGACTGTGGGAAAGCACTTTCATTGAAAGGAGTTGCCAAGCTTCCAAGAAATTACGAGTTTCCGAAATACCAGGAAATATTTTTTCACCCAATCTTGATGATACGTGACAAGTACACAAATGCCACTTGGCTCACCAAATCTTGTTCTTCTAGGTTGAAGCGTTCGTTTTAGTCTCAGTTTTTGTTTTTAGGTTTCACTTTGTTCTCTCCTATATAGACAGATGAATTTGGGAACACTAAATCCAACATTCTTTGTAGTAGCTCTATGAGAGTTGACGAATTAAAGGCGTTCTCAGTTTTGTCTCTATGGTTTGTTTCCTCTTCAAGTAGCCCTAGGCAAAGACTGTGGAAAAGCACTTTCATTGAGAGGGGTTGCCAAGCTTCTAAGAATTAACGAGTTTCCGAAATACCAGCAAATATTTTTTCACACAATCTTGATGATACTCGGTGGTGAAAATCAGTACAACAATCCCACTTGGCTCACCAAATTTTCTTCTAGGTTGAAGCGTTCGTCTACAGTAGCAGTTTTCATATTTAGGTTTCACGCTGTTCTCTTCTATGTAGATAGATGAATTTGGAACTCTAAATCCAACATTGTTTGTAGTAGCTCTTTGAAACTTGACAAAATAAAGGAGTTCTCAGTTTTGTCTCTATGGTTTGTTTCATCTTCAAGTAGCCCTAAGCACAGAATGTGGAAAAGCACTTTCATTGAAAGGGGTTGCCAACCTTCCTAGAAATAACGAGTTTCCGAAATACCAGCAAATAATTTTTCACCCAATCTTGATGTATTTGGTGGTAATGATCAGTACACAAATCCCACTTGGCTCACCAAATTTTGTTCTTCTATGTTGAAGCGTTCGTTTACAGTAACAGTTTTTATTTTTTAGGTTTCACTCTGTTCTCTCCTATATAGATAGATGAATTTGGAACTCTAAATCCAACATGGTTTGCAGTAGCTCTTTGAAACCTGGCAAAATAAAGGAGTTCTCCGTTTTGTACCTATGCTTTCTTTCCTCTTCAAGTATTCCTACGCACTCACTGTGGAAAAGCACTTTCATTGAGAGGGGTTGCCAACTTTCTAAGAAATAACGAGTTTCCAAAATACCAGAAAATACTTTTTTACCCAATGTTGATGATACTTGGTCGTAATGATCAGTACACAAATCCAACTTGGCTCACCAAATTTTGTTCTTCTAGGTTGAAGCATTCGTCTACAGTAGCATTTTTTATATTTAGGTTTCACTCTGTTGTCTCCTATATAGGTAGATAAATTTGGAACTCTAAATCCAACATGGTTTGTAGTAGCTCTTTGAAACTTGACAAAATAAAGTCGTTCTCAGTTTTGTCTCTATGGTTTGTTTCCTCTTCAAGTAGTCCTAGGCACAGACTGTGGAAAAGCACTTTCATTGAAAGGGGTTGCCAAGCTTCCAAGAAATAACGTGTTTCCGAAATACCAGCAAATATTTTTTCACCCAATCATGATGATACTTGGTGTTAATGATCGGTACAGAAATCCCACTTGACTCACCAAATTTTGTACTTCTAGGTTGAATCGTTCGTTTACAGTAGCAGTTCATATTTTTTAGTTTTCCCTCTGTTCTCTCCTATATAGATGCATGAATTTGGAACCCTAAATCCAACATGGTTTGTAGTAGTTCTTTGAAACTTGACAAAATAAAGGAGTTCTCAATTTTGTCTCTACGGTTTGTTTTCTCTGCAAGTAGCCCTAGGCACAGACTGTGGAAAAGCACTCTCATTGAAAGGGGTTGCCAAGCTTCCATGATATAACGAGTTTCCGAAATACCAGCAAATATTTTTTCACCCAATCTTGATGATACTTGGTGGTAATGATAAGTCCACAAATCCCACGTGGCACACCAAATTTTGTTCTTCTAGTTTGATGCGTTGGTTTACAGTACCATTTATATTTTTATGTGTCCCTCTGTTCTCTCCTAAATAGATAGATAAATTTGGAACTATAAATCCAACATGGTTTGTAGTAGCTCTTTTAAAATTGACAAAAAAAAGTAGTTCTCAATTTTGTCTCTATGGTTGTTTGCCCTTCAAGTAGCCCGAGGCACAGTTTGTGGAAAAGCACTTTCATTGTAAGGGGTTGCCAACTTCCAAGAAATTAATAGTTTCCGAAATACCACCAAATATTTTTTCGCCCAATCTTGATGATACTTGGTGAAAATGATCAGTACACAAATCCCACTTGGCTCACCAAATTTTGTTCTTCTAGGTTGAACCGTTCATTTAGAGTAGCAGTTTATATTTTTAGGTTTCCCTCTGTTCTCTCCTATATAGATAGATGAATTTGGAACTCTAAATCCAACATGGTTTGTAGTAGCTCTTTGAAACTTTACAAAATAAAGGAGTTCTCAGTTTTGTCTCTATGGTTTGTTTCCTCTTCTAGTAGCCATAAGAAGAGACTGTGGAAATCACTTTCATTGAAAGGGGTTGCCGAGATTCGAAGAAATTACATGTTTCAGAAATATCACCAAATATTTTTTCACCCAATCTTGATGATACTTGGTTATAATGATCCGTATACAAATCCCACTTGCCTCACCAAATTTTGTTCTTCTAGGTTGAATCGTTCGTTTACAGTAGCAGTTTCTATTTTTAGGTTTCACTGTGTTCTCTCCTATATAGATAGATGAATTTGGAACTCTAAATCCAACATGGTTTGTAGTAGCTCTTTGAAACTTGACAAAATAAAGGAGTTCTCAGTTTGGTCTTCATGATTTGTTTCCTCTTCAATTAGCCTATGCAGAGAATATGCAAAAGCACTTTCATTGAAACTGGTTGCCAAGCTTCCAAGAAATTACGAGTTTCCGAAATACCAGCAAATAGTTTTTCACCCATACTTGATGATAAGTGGTGGTAATGACAAGTACACAAATCCCACTTGGCTCACCAAATTTTGTTCTTCTCGGTTGAAGCGTTCGTTTACAGTAGCAGTTTTTATTTTTAGGTTTCACTTTCTTCTCTCCTATATAGATAGATGAATTTGGAACTCTAAATCCAACATGGTTTGTAGTAGCTCTTTGAAACTTGTCAAAATAAAGTAGTGCTGAGTATTGTCTCTATGGTTTGTTTCCTCTTCAAGTAGCCCTAGGCACAGACTGTGGAAAAGCACTTTCATTGAAAGGGGTTGCCAAGCTTCCAAGAAATAACGAGTTTCCGAAATACCAGCAAATATTTTTTCACGCATTCTTGATGATACTTGGTGGTAATGATCGGTACACAAATCCCACTTGGCTCACCAAATTTTGTTCTTCTAGGTTGAAGCGTTCGTTTACAGTAGCAATTTATATTTTTAGGTTTCCCTCTGTACTCTCCTATATAGATAGATGAATTTGGAACTCTAAATCCAACATGGTTTGTAGTAGCTCTTTGAAACTCGACAAAATAAAGTAGTTCTCAGTATTGTCTCTATGGTTTGTTTCCTCTTAAATAGCCCTAGGCACAGACGGTGGAAAAGCACTTTCATTGAAAGGGGTTGCCAAGCTTCCAAGAAATAACGAGTTTCCGAAATACCGGCAAATATTTTTTCACCCAATCTGGATGATACTTGGTGGTAATGATCGGTATACAATCCCACTTGACTCACCAAATTTTGTTCTCCTAGGTTGAACCGTTCGTTTACAGTAGCAGTTTTTATTTTTAGGTTTCACTTTGTTCTCTCCTATATAGATAGATGAATATGGAACTCTAAATCCAACATGGTTTCTAGTAGCTCTTTGAAACTTAAAAAAATAAAGGAGTTCTCAGTTTTGTCTCTATGATTTGTTTCCTTTTCAAGTAGCACTAAGAAGAGACTGTTGGAAAGCACTTTAATTGAAAGGGGTTGCCAAGCTTCCACGAAATTATGAGTTTCCGAAATACCAGCAACTAGTTTTTTCACCCAATGTTCATGATACGTTGTGGTAATGACAAGTACACAAATGTCACTTGGCTCACCAAATTTTGTTGTTCTAGGTTGAAGCGTTCCTTTACAGTAGCAGTTTTTATTTTTAGGTTTCACATTGTTCTCTCCTATATAGATAGATGAATTTGGAACTCTAAATCCAACATGGTTTGTAGTATCTCTTTGAAACTTGACAAAATAAAGGAGTTCTCAGTTTTGTCTCTATGGTTTGTTTCCCATTCAAGTAGTCCTAGGCACAGACTGTGGAAAAGCACTTTCATTGAGAGGGGTTGCCAAGCTTCTAAGAAATAACAAGTTTCCGAAATGCCAGCAAATATTTTTTCACCCAATCTTGATGATACATTGTGGTAATGACAAGTACACCAATCCCACTTGACTCACCAAATTTTGTTCTTCTAGGTTGAAGCGTTCGTCTATAGTAGGTGTTTTTATATTTAGGTTTCACTCTGTTCTCTCCTATATAGATAGATGAAATTGGAACTCTAAATCAACATGATTTGTAGTAGCTCTTTGAAACTTGACAAAATAAAGGAGTTCTCAGATTTGTCTCTCTGCTTTGTTTCCTCTTCAAGTAGCCCTAGGCACAGACTGTGGAAAAGCATTTTCAATGAAAGGGGTTGGCAAGCTTCCAAGAAATTACGAGTTTCTGAAATAACAGGAAATATTTTTTCACCCAATCTTGATGATACGTTGTGGTAATGACAAGTACACAAATCCCAGATAGCTCACCAAATTTTGTTCTTGTAGGTTGAGCCGTTCGTTTACAGTAGCAGTTTTTATTTTTAGGTTTCACTCTGTTCTCTCCTATATAGATAGATGAATTTGGAACACTAAATCCAACAAGGTTCGTAGTAGTTCTTTGAAACTTGGCAAAATAAAGGAGTTCTCAGTTTTGTCTCTGTGGTTTGTTTCCTCTTCAAGTAGCCCTACGCACAGACTGTGGAAAAGCACTTTCATTGAGAGGGGTTGCCAAGCTTCTAAGAAACAACTAGTTTCCGAAATACCAGCAAATATTTTTTCACACAATCTTGATGATACTTGGTGGTAATGATCGGTACACAAATCCCACTTGACTCACCAAATTTTGTTCTTCTAGGTTGAAGCGTTTGTTTACAGTAGCAGTTTATATTTTTAGGTTCCCCTCTGTTCTCTCCTGTATAGATAGCTGAATTTGGAACTCTAAATCCAACAGGGTTTGTAAGAGCTCTTTGAAACTTTACAAAATAAGTAGTTCTCAGTTTTGTCTCTATGATTTGTTTCATCTTTATGTAGCCCTAAGCAGAAACTGTGGAAAAGCATTTTCATTGAAAGGAGTTGCCCAGCTTCCAAGAAATTACGAGTTCCCGATATACCAGCAAATACTTTTTCACCCAATCTTGATGATACGTGGTGGTAATGACAAGTACACAAATCCCACTTGGCTCACCAAATTTTGTTCTTCTAGGTTTAAGCGTTCGTCTGCAGTAGCAGTTTTTATATTTAGGTTTCACACTGTTCTCTCTTATATAGATAGATGAATTTGGAACTCTAAATCCAATATGGTATGCAGTAGCTTTTGAAACTTGACAAAATAAAGAAGTTCTCAGTTTTGTCTCTATGGTTTGTTTCCTCTTCAATACCCCTAGGCACAGACTGTGGAAAAGCACTTTCATTGAGAGGGGTTGCCAAGCTTCTAAGAAATAACGAGTTTCCGAAATACCAGCAAATATTTTTTCACCCAATCTTGATGATACATGATGGTAATGATCAGGACACAAATCCCAGTTGGCTCACCACATTTTCTTCTTCTAGGTTGAAGCGTTCGTCTACAGTAGCAGTTTTTATATTTAGGTTTCCCTCTGTTCTCTCCTATATAGATAGATGAATTTGGAACTCTAAATCCAACATGGTTTGTGGTAGCTCTTTGAAACTTGACAAAATAAAGGAGTTCTCAGTTTTTTCTCTATGGTTTGTTTCCTCTTCAAGTAGCCCTAGGCACAGACCGTGGAAAAGCACTTTCATTGCGAGGGGTTGGCAAGCTTCTAAGAAATAACTGGTTTCCGAAATACCAGCAAATATTTTTTCAACCAATCTTGATGGTAATTTTTGGTAATGATCAGTACGCAAATACGACTTGGCTCACCAAATTGTGTTCTTCTAGGTTGAAGCGTTCGTCTACAGTAGCAGTATTTATATTTAGGTTTCCCTCTGTTCTCTCCTATATAGATAGATGAATTTGGAACTCTAAATCCATCATGGTTTGTAGTAGCTCTTGGAAACTTGACAAAATGAAGGAGTTCTCAGTTTTGTCTCTATGGTTTGTTTCCTCTTCAAGTACCCCTAGGCACAGACTGTGGAAAAGCACTTTCATTGAGAGGGGTTGCCAAGCTTCTAAGAAATAAAGAGTTTCCCAAATACAGGAAATATTTTTTCGCCCAATCTTGATGATGCTTGGTGGTAATGATCAGTACAGAAATCCCACTTGGCTCACCAAATTTTGTTCTTCTAGGTTTAAGCGTTTGTCTACAGTAGCAGTTTTTATATTTAGGTTTCCCTCTGTTCTCTCCTATATATATAGATAGATGAATTTGGAACCCTAAATCCAACATGGTTTGTATTAGCTCTTTGAAACTTGACAAAATAAAATAGTTCTCAGTTTTGTCTCTATTTTTTGTTTCTTATTCAAGTAGCCCTAGGCACAGACTCTGGAAAAACACTTTCATTGAGAGGGGTTGCCAAGCATCCAAGAAATAACGAGTTTCCAAAATACCAGCAAATATTTTTTCACCCAATCTTGATGATACTTGGTGGTAATGATCAGTACACCAATCCCAAGTGGCTCACCAAATTTTGTTCTTGTAGGTTTAAGCGTTCACCAAAAGTAGCAGTTTTTATATTTTGGTTTCACTCTGTTCTCTTCTACATAGATAAATGAATTTGGAACTCTAAATCCAACATGGGTTGTAGTAGCTCTTTGAAACTTGACAAAATAAAGTAGTTCTCAGTTTTGTCTCGATGGTTTGTTTCCTCTTAAAGTAAGCCCTAGGCACAGACTGTGGAAAAGCACTTTCATTCAGAGGGGTTGCCAAGCCTCTAAGAAATAATGAGTTTTCGAAATACTAGCAAATATTTTTCACCCAATCTGGATGATACTTGGTGGTAATGATCGGTACAGAAAACCCACTTGACTCACCAAATTTTGTTCTTCTATTATGAAGCGATCATTTACAGTAACAGTTTATATTTTTAGGTTTCCCTCTGTTCTCTCCTATATAGATAGATGAATTTGGAACTCTAAATCCACATGGTTTGTAGTAGTCCTTTGAAACTTGACAAAATAAAGGAGTTCTCAGTTTTGTCTCTATGATTTCCTTTCTCTTCAAGTAGCCCTAAGCAGAGACTCTGGAAAAGCACTTTCATTGAAAGGGGTTGCCAAGCTTCCAAGAAATTACGAGTTTGCGAAATACCAGCAAATACTTTTTCACCCAATCTTGATGATAAGTTGTGGTAATTACAAGTACACAAATGCCACTTGGCTCACCAAAATTTTGTTCTTCTCGGTTGAAGCGTTCGTTTACAGTAGCAGTTTTTATTTTTAGGTTTTCACTTTTTCTCTCCTATATAGATAGCAGAATTTGGAACTCTAAATCCTACATGGTTTGTAGAAGCTCTTTGAAACTTGACAAAAAAAGGACTTCTCAGTTTTGTCTCTATGGTTTGTTTCCTCTTCAAGTATCCCTAGGCACAAACTGTGAAAAAGCACTTTCATTGAGAGGGGTTGCCAAGCTTCCAAGAATAACGAGTTTCCGAAATACCAGTAAATATTTTTTCACAAAATCTTGATGATACTTGGTGGTAATGATCAGTACACCAATCCCACATGGCTCACCAAACTTTGTTCTTCTAGGTTGAAGCGTTCGTCTACAGTAGCAGTTTTATATTTAGGTTTCCCTCTGTTCTCTCCTATATAGATAGATGAATTTGGAACTCTAAATCCTACATGGTTTCTACTAGGTCTTTGAAACTTTACACAAAAAAGTAGTTCTCAGTTTTGTCTCCTATGATTTGTTTCCTCTTCAAGTAGCCCTAAGCAGAGACTGTGGGAAAGCACTTTCATTGAAAGGAGTTGCCAAGCTTCCAAGAAATTACGAGTTCCGAAATACCAGGAAATATTTTTTCACCCAATCTTGATGATACGTGACAAGTACACAAATGCCACTTGGCTCACCAAATCTTGTTCTTCTAGGATGAAGCGTTCGTTTTAGTCTCAGTTTTTGTTTTTAGGTTTCACTTTGTTCTCTCCTATATAGACAGATGAATTTGGAACACTAAATCCAACATTCTTTGTAGTAGCTCTATGAGAGTTGACGAATTAAAGGCGTTCTCAGTTTTGTCTCTATGGTTTGTTTCCTCTTCAAGTAGCCCTAGGCAAAGACTGTGGAAAAGCACTTTCATTGAGAGGGGTTGCCAAGCTTCTAAGAATTAACGAGTTTCCGAAATACCAGCAAATATTTTTTCACACAATCTTGATGATACTCGGTGGTGAAAATCAGTACAACAATCCCACTTGGCTCACCAAATTTTCTTCTAGGTTGAAGCGTTCGTCTACAGTAGCAGTTTTCATATTTAGGTTTCACGCTGTTCTCTTCTATGTAGATAGATGAATTTGGAACTCTAATCCAACATTGTTTGTAGTAGCTCTTTGAAACTTGACAAAATAAAGGAGTTCTCAGTTTTGTCTCTATGGTTTGTTTCATCTTCAAGTAGCCCTAAGCACAGAATGTGGAAAAGCACTTTCATTGAAAGGGGTTGCCAACCTTCCTAGAAATAACGAGTTTCCGAAATACCAGCAAATAATTTTTCACCCAATCTTGATGTATTTGGTGGTAATGATCAGTACACAAATCCCACTTGGCTCACCAAATTTTGTCTTCTATGTTGAAGCGTTCGTTTACAGTAACAGTTTTTATTTTTTAGGTTTCACTCTGTTCTCTCCTATATAGATAGATGAATTTGGAACTCTAAATCCAACATGGTTTGCAGTAGCTCTTTGAAACCTGGCAAAATAAAGGAGTTCTCCGTTTTGTACCTATGCTTTCTTTCCTCTTCAAGTATTCCTACGCACTCACTGTGGAAAAGCACTTTAATTGAGAGGGGTTGCCAACTTTCTAAGAAATAACGAGTTTCCAAAATACCAGAAAATACTTTTATACCCAATGTTGATGATACTTGGTCTAATGATCAGTACACAAATCCACTTGGCTCACCAAATTTTGTTCTTCTAGGTTGAAGCATTCGTCTACAGTAGCATTTTTTATATTTAGGTTTCACTCTGTTGTCTCCTATATAGGTAGATAAATTTGGAACTCTAAATCCAACATGGTTTGTAGTAGCTCTTTGAAAACTTGACAAAATAAAGTCGTTCTCAGTTTTGTCTCTATGTTTGTTTCCTCTTCAAGTAGTCCTAGGCACAGACTGTGGAAAAGCACTTTCATTGAAAGGGTTGCCAAGCTTCCAAGAAATAACGTGTTTCCGAAATACCAGCAAATATTTTTTCACCCAATCATGATGATACTTGTGTTAATGATCGGTACAGAAATCCCACTTGACTCACCAAATTTTGTACTTCTAGGTTGAATCGTTCGTTTACAGTAGCAGTTCATATTTTTTAGTTTTCCCTCTGTTCTCTCCTATATAGATGCATGAATTTGGAACCCTAAATCCAACATGGTTTGTAGTAGTTCTTTGAAACTTGACAAAATAAAGGAGTTCTCAATTTTGTCTCTACGGTTTGTTTCTCTGCAAGTAGCCCTAGGCACAGACTGTGGAAAAGCACTCTCATTGAAAGGGGTTGCCAAGCTTCCATGATATAACGAGTTTCCGAAATACCAGCAATATTTTTCACCCAATCTTGATGATACTTGGTGGTAATGATAAGTCCACAAATCCCACGTGGCACACCAAATTTTGTTCTTCTAGTTTGATGCGTGGTTTACAGTACCATTTATATTTTTATGTGTCCCTCTGTTCTCTCCTAAATAGATAGATAAATTTGGAACTATAAATCCAACATGGTTTGTAGTAGCTCTTTTAAAATTGACAAAAAAAGTTTTCAATTTTGTCTCTATGGTTGTTTGCCTTCAAGTAGCCCGAGGCACAGTTTGTGGAAAAGCACTTTCATTGTAAGGGGTTTCCAACTTCCAAGAAATTAATAGTTTCCGAAATACCACCAAATATTTTTTCGCCCAATCTTGATGATACTTGGTGAAAATGATCAGTACACAAATCCCACTTGGCTCACCAAATTTTGTTCTTCTAGGTTGAACCGTTCATTTAGAGTAGCAGTTTATATTTTTAGGTTTCCCTCTGTTCTCTCCTATATAGATAGATGAATTGGAACTCTAAATCCAACATGGTTTGTAGTAGCTCTTTGAAACTTTACAAAATAAAGGAGTTCTCAGTTTTGTCTCTATGGTTTGTTTCCTCTTCTAGTAGCCATAAGTAGAGACTGTGGAAAATCACTT
>NW_027516020.1:600000-774415 GCF_048772815.1 Callospermophilus lateralis | reverse complement strand
TAAGCCATTAGGTCATCCTCCACTTTTCAAAACGTTTCTTGATACTGCACTCGGAGTTTGGTATTTGCTTCATGAAATACAAGGAGTTCAACTGGGACAAAGGGCTGGAGGAAGTTCTTTCACGTGTGGTGGGTCAGGGTCTGCAGGAGAATGCACCAACAGGGCTTGTATACCACATAGGTTGCTCCCTTGACCATAGAAACCTGATTTTGAACATTGCCCTGAAACCTCTCTATATAACCAGATGTCTTTACATACAGGATCTGCTGGCTGCACCATGTCAGTCTCAAGCCATTTGGAAGCCAATGGCAGATCCACATGACCCCACCACAGATGTTTTATCACACACTTGCTCACCCCAGCTCTGGGCCCATTACTCAACAGGCTTCAAATGACTGGCATCTCTTTTCTACACCATTTTCATGAAAACCAGTCAATCAACACACTGTCTTGTACACTCATGATCAGCAACTGGACATCCAAATGTTCTCCAGTGCCACCTGGTCAAGGAAATTTCAAAAATTTCATGGTATTTATCTAGCCAATTTTCAAGGATGAAGTTGGAGACACTGTGGGTTTCAATTCATTCAGAAATTATTTAATGGTGAGGAAGCTCATTTCAATGAAAGCTCTGGAGAACTGTCACAGGCAAGGCTTCCCAAAGAGTGGCCAAAAGGTCACATGAAGCAAGGCCCATTGAGGTCTACAATGGAGGTCCATGTGTGTTTTGACTATCAAATATGTCTGACAAGTTTTTCAGAATAAAATTGTGTGATATCCTCCTGAGATTCCCAGTGCTCTGTGGAAAGCGACACTGGGCCTAGATCTCAGTTTCCAAGGGTGACTCTCATGCGTGGCCTCCTAAATCCCAACACAATTCATGGCAATATTTCTCTGAGGTAAGTTCCAGAACTCAGTCTCTAAGGGGAATGACACCATAGTTCAAGCCCATTTGGATCCAGTCATCTCTTCCAACCGCCACACGAATGACCACAATTAAAACCAAAACACTCCCACATGGCCCTCATCTTGTTAAATATAGACACTCATCATAAATTCTGGCTGGAGGTTTCCATGCGGGACGCATCCCAAGACAGTGTCCAAAATATTCTCCCTTGCCCCTCATTTGCCTAAAGTCAGGGTGGCCTGGACACCCTTCCTGTGAACCAGAAGTGATCAAATAGGCCTGCCGTTAATACTGCTCTGCTTCTCCAATTTGAGCACTATTGACTCTCAGGTATAGATTTTTTTATGTGATTTGGAGTCATGAGAAAACACAAGCACCTCTGCAGGACTTTGAAAAACTCATTTGACCAAAAGGATCCCTGTCTCACTTGATAGAGGTCAGGTACCTAACAGAGGAAGGCAAGAGACTCATCCACAATTACTGAATTTTTGCCATTATGGTTTTGATTGCACACATGGTATCTATCTTTAGATCCATCATGTGCTGAAAATTTAAGCCACAACCTCATACAGGGCTAGGAGGCTGATTCAAACACATCCCTTTCCAAAGCAAAGAACCACAAGTTATTCCCATTTATTTCCATTTTAAAACTGTTTTATTCAGGCTTCACAAAGGGGTGGCCTGAGGCAAAGACCTTCCTGACATTCAGGGCAACAGAACAATAGGTAAGCAAATGAACCAAAATATGGGTTCTTCACTGAGCGTTTACTGGTCACAATGATGTCTGAGTTTTCTAAGATGTTCCCATTTCCTATAGCTATCAAGTACATGGCCATGTCACAGAGCTTGGGGGTGGTATGTATCTTGGACACAAAACTATGAGGCTATTCTGGAGAGTGGCCAGAATTCAGGAAGAAAACAGGAACTTAGGAAGTTAGTAGGTGTTGCCCATCCATAAGGAAAGCCACAGTCCATTCATCAACTAGGCCTGATGAATGCTGGAAAGTTTTCCACTAGACAGGACACATACATTGATACATTCTCTTTTCGAATGTCTACAACCATGGACAGAGTGGGATACACAGACATAGAAGCACTCGCCTAGTCAAACGACTTTCTAGAAACAGTCCACTCCAATCAAAACAACAGCCTTTCCTACCTATTCTCAGAACATGAGACAAAACCACAAACTCACACCCACACCCACAAAGGCACCTCCTTAACTCAAGTAGGTCTGTGACTATCCGGAGTGTCCTCTGAATAGTGGGCCATACTATGTTCCCCTAAAATGGCCTGTACTGTCTCAGATCTGGTCTCCTTGGCCAACTCTGTGAAGTTGTCAACAGCCAGCTGTGAACCACTACCTGCTTTCTCAGTAAAGGCCCCTCTTCAGAGCTCTTCAGGCATTTGGCAATCCTCATATCAGTAGGTACCAAGGAAGACTGACTCTGTCCTTGGTAAATCCAAACAAGTGAGACCACTGGGATTGGGACTTGGACTGGCTCTCGGTGCCTGGCTTCCTGGATCCCAAATTCAGAGATTTCCATCACCAGGAAAGTGAGGTGAGGTCACTTCCTTCAGGAACTGAATGAGGTCACTGCCTTGGCAACCACTTTGTCCTACCAGATTCATCCAAGGTTCCCATGAGATGGAGGCTGCCACTACTTCCTGTGACACTTTCACAAGTTAGAATGGTATATCAACCATAGGCACCTGGGAACAGCTCTCCACACAGGCATGGTTTGATCAATCTTCTCTACATTAAGAAAGGAGAGGCTGATTCAGACACATCCCTTAATACTGACCAGGTTGTTTGTCATGGAAGATGACTTTTGCTCTATTAGGTCCTTCATAGTTGCCTGCAACTTCTCCAGGGTATCATTTCTGCTTGTACCTTTGATGTTCTCAGCAGGTGGAAGAGCCCCTACATTACTGTATTGTAAGACAAACTCTCTCCCGGCTCTTCTGTACAGTTAGTTTGAGGGTACAGTGTAAGGTTAGAGTAATAACAGGTTTGATTTAGGTTAGAAATCATACTGAGGAATGAACAATGGTATTGGGAACTCGCGATATTTATGAGAATATATAGGTGAAATATAAGTATGAAAACAGAAATCTAGATAAGGTTTGAATCCAAGAAGGGCATTGGGCTGTTGATTGGGATACTTAGCTTTGAATTATATTCTGCACAGATGTCTCAGATAAATTGATATACAATGGCATAGGACCTTGTACCTTGGATGATTGATTGTCAAAGAGAATTTCCAGTCAAAAAGGGATAGTCGGTAGGATTAGGAAGATAGTTGGTAGGTATAGAAAAAAGAGTGAGTATAGGATTTCGAACAAAAGTTCTGTAGCAATAGGGTTTCGGATAGAGAGTGAATGTAAATTTCAGCACATGTAAAGAGTCAGTCACAATGATGAACTCAGGAAAATATGTATGAAAGCAGATATCAATGGAGACATTAGGAAATCAGGAAAAGCATAAAGTGAGGGTTAGTATTAGTCATTTTCAACAGGGTTGAGGTTGAATATATAATCTTAGAAAGCAACAAATATGTAGTCACCAATAGGATTGATTTGCGAGCATTAAGCAACCTGGAAATGGATGTTTTTAGAAATCCATGCTCACTTTCCATTTAGGATTTGGTGAAAGGTTAATAAGATAGGTACTTGTCACTTCCTGTTTTTCTGTATGCTTAACAAAACACTGTTGAAACCTTGAGGACTGTTTGCTAATTTTTTCCCCAGAATGTGCTGTCCCCGACTGCCAAACAGAGAATGTACACCCTCACCTGTTTGCACGCAAACCGCCCACTCGCCCTGACCCATCAATAAGCTTCCCTCCCTGCCCTCTTCAAGGAAAGTATATAAGCTCTGCTTAAGCTGTTCTCATTGCTCTCTGCTCTATTCAAGTGAGCACTGAGCCCCAGATTGCTAGACTCCCAATAAACCCAGGGTAACTTTTGATGTGGAGGGGACCCCAGTAAACTTTGAAGTGGATACAGGGGCAGTATACTTAGTCCTTAAGGCCCCACTGGGCCCTCTATCAAATAAAAGCTCTCTAGTTCAAAGTGCTAACACCAGTAAATATGGGAATTAGACAACTAAGAAAACCATGGACATGAGGAAAGGAAAAATCCATCACTCCTTCCTAATAATCCCAGAATGCCTGGCCCCATTGATGGGCAGAGATCTGCTCACCAAGCTCCGGGCCAAAATGACTTTTAACCATGAAGGCCCCAAAATGATATTTCTAAATCCTTTAGTATAAACTCCTATATTCACGGCTTTAAATATGTCAGTAGAAGATGAACAGCAACTCTTCACACCCCCCAAGACTGATCAAACAGGCAAGCTACCCCAGAAATGGATAACAGATTACCCAGATGCCTGGAAAAAAACTGCTGGGTTAGGACTAGCCATGAAAAAACCTCCAAAAACAGTGGAGTTCAAAACCTCAGCCTCCCCAATCAATGTCAAAAAATATCCTCTGAGCAAAAAAGCTAAAGATGGGATAAGGCCCCATATTCAGAAATATCTGGCCTTAGGGTCCTAAGGCCTTGTCAATCATCCTAAAACACTCCCCCGCTACCAGTATAAAAAGCCAGGAGCCGCGGACTATCCCCCATTAAAGACATAAGAGAGACCTACAACAGAGTGTAGGACATTCACCCCAGTGTACCTAATCCGTACAATCTGCTTATCACTCTGAACCCTGAGAGGAAATGGTATACTGTTCTGGACTTAAAAGATGCTTTCTTTTGCTTGCCTCTGCATAAATATAGTCAGTTGCTGTTTGCTTGCTAGTGGGTAGACCCAGAAACTGGAACGTGTGGTCAACTAACTTGGACTAGACTCCCCAAAATGGTTGAAAAACTCCCCCACTCTCTTTGATGAAGCCCTCCAAAGAGATCTCAACAGCTTCAGAACTACGCACCCCGAAGTCACCCAGCTTCAATACGTGGATGACCTGCTACTGGCACCCAACACCAAGGATATCTGTGAATCTGGGACCCAAGCAGTATTATGTGAGCTTCCTCAACTCGGGTATAGAGCTTCTTCCTAAAAGGCCCAAATTTGCCAGCAAGAAGTAATCTTCCTGGGCTATTCCTTTAGGGGCAGTAAACGATGGCTCACTGAGCCCAGAAATCAAACGGTTGTGCAGAAACCACCCCCATCTAACAGCAGACAACACAGAGAGTTTCTTGGGACTGCTGGGTTTTGCAGGTTAAGGATTCCTGTGTTTGGGTCCTTAACTTCTCATTTACACCCGCTGTTAAAGGAGATGCCCAATTCTAATGGACCCCTGAGATCCAGCAAGCTTTTGATAATATCTAAGGACACTGACACTGTACTCCTCAACTTCACTGAGCAAAGCCTGAAATTTCAGAAAGCCCTACACTACGTTAAAAATGTACATCAGTTCACTCACCTTGGTTCAAAGAAATTGCAGGCATTCCTGAAGGATCAAGAACAGAGTTTTCCACTAACCGACTCACAGTGAAAGGAAATAACTGAACAGGTAAAAAAAAGCCTGTCGGGTCTGTCAATAGGTTAATGCTTACCCTTCCAACTTTCCTGCAGGAAAGCACCTACGAGGAACCAGACCAGGACAATTCTGGGATGTGGACTTTACTGAAATTAAGCAAGCATGGTATGGACTTAAATATCTCCTACTCTTTGTAGATATATTTCAGGATGGATTGAAGCCTCCCCCCCCCAAAAAAAAAGGCGCAAATGGTGGTCAAGAAGTTCCTGAAAGATATTTTTCCAAGGTACGGCCTGCCTAAGGTAATAGGGTCTGATAATGGACCAGCGTTCATGGCCCAGGTAACTCAGGGGTTAGCCAGGACCCTGGGGATTAATTGGAAGTTACATTGTGCTTATAGACCCCAGAGTTCAGGACAGGTAAAAAAAAATAAATAGAACCATTAAAGAGACCTAAACGGAATTAAGCTTAAAGAGTAGCATAAAAGATTGGACTATGCTCCTGCCTTATTCACTATTTCATGCAAGAAATACTCCCTCTGTTTCTTTGTGTAACCTCACCCCCTATGAAATTCTCTATGGGGCCCCATCTCCAGTAAGGGACCTAACCCTAACTCAAAGATCTAACGATCCCTTCCACACCACCTTGCTTGACAGACTTAAAGTTCTGGAAGGAACTCAGCAATACCTGTGGAAACAGCTGGCCACTGCCTACCAACCTGCTGAAGAGGGTACTCCACATCTATATCAAGTAAGAGACTTTGTCTACATAAGACAACATCAGGTGTCATCCCTGGAACCCGGCTGGACAGGACCATACCAGGTGCTACTTATAACACCTACAGTGCTAAAGTTAGACGGAATCACTTCCTGGTTCCTAATTCTCATCTCAAGCCTGTGCCCTGTCCAGAATCTGGCTGAAAAATGAAAAAGACTGGTAACATTTTCAAATTGTATATTCGCCATGTGAATAAGACTATAGACTCTCCAATTGGTCACCAGTAGTCCTAACCCTCATCAACCCGTTCAGCAGCGATGGCTGATCACAAATCCTACTAGACAAGAAGTATGGTCTATCGCACATACAGCCCACTTAGGGACCTGGTGGCCATCTCTCCACCAAGAAATTTGTCAGCTGGCTATACGTCTTTCCTATTGGGAAATCCCTGATGAAGAGGATCCCCAAAAATTCCATTAAATACTTTCCATACAATAGATAATGGAAACAAACATTATGGATGTAGGGACACGCGAGCCAGATGCAGGTTGGCTAGCCTAGATTACTATGTTTGCCTGGCGGACTACCAAAGCCAAAAACAGCCACGACTGTGTGGGGGAAAAGCCAACTTCTTCTGTAAATAATGGGGATGTGAGGATACAGGGGCTACCTGGTGGAAGCAAAACTCCTCATCAAATTCAGTACACAGCATTGGCCATATTACCAGTTAGATAACAAAAACCGATGGCCACCAGAAGGGTCTCTAGATCCTCAAATTTTCCGTGACCTTTTCAACTTCGACAAGTGCTCAAAAGTGTGGAAGGAAATTCCCCTACGTGTAGGCCTTTTCCCTCCTATGCTCAAATCCTGAACTATGCTTCTCCAATAGATACTCACCCGCAGCCTTCTGCCCCAGACTCTCTGCTGTCACTCCCACATCAGCAACCTGATTTCTCAGCTCCAGTTACTAGATCAAAAACCCAAATTTCCGTCGGTTCTCAGACCATTGCCCCTTGCTGAGCTTGCAGGTACTGAGGTACCCTTCCACCCACTCACTCCTCTCTCCTCCTGTCAGTGCCCACACCGGGTCCCACCAGGTCCTCTTACCAGCTAACCCAAAGCTCAAACCAGCTAAGGAGTGCCCTCAGACGCCTATCAAAGATGTAATTAAAATGGCCTTTAAAGTTGCTTTGTCATCACTGAAAACAGGTTACTAAGAATTTAAAGTCCCTCACAGGCTTTTTGGGATACTCACTCCCGTCTTCCCCTCTGCTCTACCTGTTCTACTGCTCAAGTTTTGTTGCCAGGAAAATCCCAAACCCCTTTCCCATAATTCTTTTATATCTCTTTTTCCTCATCCTCAGATCCACGGAGCTGCTCTCATCCCCTGCCTTCCCTGTCTTCCCCTCTGTATCAGGCCCACAGAAAAGTCTTAAATGACCTTCTCCAGAAGTCTTCACCATGGCTGACTTTAAGCCTTTCAGCAACACAGTTCCTATAAAAGAGTTCAATGTAGATAAACTTCCTCTATTCGTGTTGCTCTGTTCTACTTGGCCACTGGCTGGAAAAATCAGCACTCCTAAGCTAGACACCCCCTTAGTAGTTTTTAACAAAATATATGAAGAAGGCCTCTGCCCTAGAGCTGGGGCTTCATAGAGATGGCTACATTTCTAAGATATAGAAGTTACCAACTGGGCTCCATGGTAACAGCTGGCAGGGAGGAAAAGAAAAAAAAGAAGAAACAAGCTCTCCCCCTCCCAGGTGTCCTTAAGAAGTTAACTTTCCCAGAACAGAGGAAAAAAAAAACAGAAACAAAAACTGCTTTTTGTGAACTTCTGCAGACTGTGAACTTCTGAGCCCCTTCCCTTACATGCTGGGTACAAAATTCTTAAACAACCTAAACTTTGGGTTCAGGGATTAATTGATTACAACAGAAGCAATGCCCTCTAAATTCGGATGCAACCAAATAAGACTGTTTCCCTGTCTTCTGTGCTATCTTAGGTACCTTGCCTTGTCCATCTCTACAGCAGTACAATTCTATACACTTAAACATTGTTTATGTTTTCATAAAATGGTCAACAGATGTGATTAATTATGTAATGGTGCAGATGTTTTCCAGAGTGCTCTATCATGACGCAGGTACATTTAAATATCAAATAGGGGGCAAACAACCCGGTTCTGCCAGGAACCTGTATCCCTCACTTTAGTCATCCTATTATGAATAGGAGTTGCTGCAGGGGTGGGCACAGGAACCACTGCCCTGGTCCATGGGACACAACAAATGACCCAATTAGAAGCAGTAATAGACCAAAACTTAAAGATATTAAAAACCTCCTTCACAGCTTTACACGAATCTATAACCTCTCTCTCTGAAGTTATTTTACAGAACAGTCGAGGGTTGGACCTCCTCTTCATGAGAGAAGGGGCCTTCGTCCTGCATTGAGGGAAGAATGTTGTTTTTATGCCGACCATACTGGAGTTGTAAAAGAATCTATGATTAAATTAAGAAGATGCCTTGAAGAGCATCAACAAGAGAGAGAGGCCCAAAAAAGGTGGTTTGAGTCTTGGTTCACAAAGCCCCCTCATTAACTACATTTTCATCAGCCCTGGCCGGTCCATTAATAATCCTCATATTATTGGTAATTGTAGGACCCTGTTTGATCAACCGTGTAGTTTCCTTTCTCCATGCTCAAATTGGACAAGTTAAACTTATGGTAATCAGAAAACAATATACCACACTAGTAAACATAAAATGTGACACCCCCAATGATCATTTTTATGATTAAAAGTAAGCAAAAGAAGAAGTGGGGAATGAAAGGTTAATAAAATAGGTACTTGTCACTTCCAGTTTTTCGGTATGCTTAACAAAACACTGTTGATGTCTTGAGAACTGTTTGCTAATCTAGTTCCCTGAAAGTGCTGTACCCAACTGCAAAACTGCAGAATGTACTTCCTCACCCATTTGGACGCAAACCGCCCACTCGCCCTGACCCATCAATAAACTTTCCTATCTGCCCTCTCCAAGGAAAGTATATAAGCTCTGCTTAAGCTGTTCTCAGGACTCTGTGCTCTATTCAAGGGAGCTCTGACCCCAGCATGCTGGACCCCCATAAATCCTTGGCTGTTGCATGAGACAGTCTCTGGTAGTCTCTTCCTCCGACACTCGCCTGACCTTTACATTGGTAAAATAATAAGTGTCATCTTTGCTTTTTGTGTCCAGAATATTACTGTGATAAAATGTATATGTAGATAAGGTGATGTGAGTATTTCTTCCACCATTTCTGGGAGCAATATTTTGAAGATGTATAAATTAGTATTGGGGGTACAAATAGGTATATCCTGTGACTCTGAATATAGAGATAATGCATGAATAGACCATAATGTGAATAAATAATACAATGGGTTCCAAATTTAAATAATGGATTCCATTGATATCTGAAAATATACAGGAAATCTTATATTGATATACATACATTCATTTCAACCACTAATACATCTAATGGTAATATTAGGATTATGGTTTATCATGAAGAGTGTGTGAGTTTTGCTTCAAAAGTGATCATGGAAATTAAAAATAATGTGTTTGGAAAGAAGTCTCATGAAAAGTCCAGTCAAGAAACCTAGAGGAATTTATGTGTTCTAAAGCAGGAAGTGATGAAAGTGAAACAACTGCCTATAAGTTTGCTAACTTGTGGATGGAATATATATCCTATCATGTGCATAAATTGAAGAAATAGTATTGTACCAGTGCTGAATAAAAATGACCTTCAAAATACACATCATGTCCCACTGGAATCTACTTGCATTGATGTTAAACTGGGTCAGTTACTGTAAAAATAATAGTATTTGTATGCAAAATAAACTGAAGTTAGTTTTAAGTACTGGAAACAAATATGTATTTCACGTGGATGAATATTTCTGTGAAAAATCTTGTGAAAAGTTGATTATAAATCCATATACATGAACATGAATGAATTTAGAGAGTGTATATAAGACACATATATTTCTGGAGAGTATATATATATATATATATATATATATATATATATATATATATACACACACACACACACACACATACACACACACACACAAAATACACACACACACACACAGACATTAAATTAGCAATATATATGCCAATCGAAATTTATCATGATATATATATCATCCACAGATTCAAAAATATTTCTTTAATTGAACATGGATTTATGTATAATGTTGTTCAACTAGGAAGCTCACCTATAGGTTGAATTTTCAGTTCCAACAGCGTTTAAGAGGAGTGATCACTTCTCACAAATTGTATTTGCCAAATCAGCCACCTCACAAAAATGTACATGTGATACCAGGTATGATTCTATATGTGCATTTAAAAGTACATGTGCTAAATAGGATACAGAGAAAGGGAGACAGGAATTCACATATTTGTTAACCTTAAAAACACATGGAGAACTATTTAAATTAAATATTGACTAGATTTATAACACCTACCATTAATCATGCAAAATACAAGTACAACTATACACTATGATTTCTCCTAACTGCTTGTATTCCTATTCTGTTTGTGTTATTTTTCTCCATCATATTAGGAGTAGTAGTCAGAGTCTAGTAGGGTATGGGTTCATGTCAGAGATTCAGTATTTTGAATGGAAAATTGTAAAATGAATGCAATGTGTATGTAAATATGTGCTACAAAAAAATGTTCACACTCTCATCCAGAACATTGCCTTGACATTGCCTTTATTCCGAGTAAGACACAATTAGAGGAGAAAAGTTAGAAAATCTGTGAATATATATCAGGAATGAAAAATGCTCAGGAGTTCACAACCTCCGAGGTGGTAGAGGAGTTTTCAAAAGTAAGGGACAGGGTAAACATTTCTCAAACATGGAGCTCTGCTGGTGTAAAGACTTCTTGAGAAACTTCCTCTGAGGTTGGGCACTTAAAAATATATGTTGTTGTTAGGAGCTTTAGCTTCCTTTGTTGGGAGACCATCAAATCTGGGTGTGCAACAATGTGACCTGGAGGATATTGTTTCTAATTTTCCAATGAACATGAGGCAGCCATGCTGAATACTCTCTTTGTAGTTTAACTATGGTCACTGGGTTGTAAGTGTCTCCACGTGTGGACTGTGAAGCCATTTGGTCATTCTCCAATTTTCGTGGTGTTTCTCACAGGTGCACTGGGAGTTTGGTATTTGCTTCATGAAATACAAGGAGCTAAACTGGGACACAGTGCTGGAGAGAGTTCTGTCCCGTGTGGAGGGTCACGGTCTGCATGAGAATGCACCAACCAGGATTCAATTCCACATAAGTTGCCCCCATTTCCATAGCAACCTGATTCTGAACATTGCCCTGAAACCTCTCTATATAAAAAACACCTTTGCGTAGAAGGGTCTGCTGGCTGTACCATGTCAGTCACAAGCCTTTGGGAAGCCAATGGCAGATCCACATGTCACCACCACACATGTTTTATCACACACCTTCACACCACTGCTCTAGGCCCACTAATGAGCAGGATCCAACTTTCTGGCATCACTGTTCTACACAAATTTCATGAAACCCAGTAAATCAAGGCACTGTCTGGTACACTCATCATCAGCAACAGGACATCCAAAAGTTCTCCAGTGCCACCTGGTCATGGGAATTTCAAAAATTTCATGGTATTTATCAAGCCATTTGTCAAGGATGAAGTTGGAGGCTCTGGGGGTTTCAATTCATTCAGGAACCATTAAATGTTGAGGAAGCTCATTTCAATGAAAGCTCTAGAGAACACTCACAGGCAAGGCTTCCCAAAGAGTAACCAAAAGGTCACATGAAGCCAGGCCCATTGAGGTCTACAATGTGAGGTCCATGCGTGTTTTGACTCAACTGTGGCTGCAAAGTCTTTCAGAATAAAATCATGTGATATCCTGGCTGAGATTCCCAGTGCTCTGTGGAAAGCCACTCTGGGCCTAGATCTCAGGTTCCAAGGGCAACTCTCATGCATGGCCTAGTAAAATTCAAACACAATTGATGACAATGCTTCTCTGAGGTCAGTTCCAGAACTCAGACTCTAAGGGGAATCACACCAGAGTTAAAGCCCAGGTAAACCCAGGCATCTCTTCCAACTGCCACACAACTTACCACAATTCAAAACAAAATTCTCCCACATGGCCCTTATCTTCTTCCATGTAGACCCTCATCATAACCTCTGGATGGAGTTTTCCATGAGGGACACAGACCAAGACAATGTCCAAAATAACCTACCTTTCCCCCAATTTGCCTAAAATCAGTGTGGCCTGGAAACCCTGACTGTGAACGAGGAGTGATCAAATAGGTCTGCCATTAATACTGCTTGGCTTCTCCAATTTGAGGCCTACTGACTGTGGGGTTTAGATTCTTTATGTGAATTGGAGTAATGAGAACACCCAAGCACGTATGGGCTAGCCTCTGCAGGGCTTTGAATAACTCACTTGACCCAAAGGATCCCTATTCTCACTTGATAGATGTCAGGAACCTTTGAAAGGAAGGCGAGAGTCTTCATCCACAATGACAGCTCTTTTGGCTATTTTGGTTCTGTATGCATCCATGGGATCTTTCTTTAGATCCATCAGGTGCTGAGAATCTAAGCCACAGCCTCACACAGGGCCAAGAGGCTGATTCAGACACACCCCTTTCCAAAGCAATTAAGCAAAGAGCCCTAGGTGATGCCCATTCATTTCCATTTGAAAACTGTTTTCTTCAGGCTTCACAAATTGGTGGCCCGAGGCAAAGAACTTCGTGACATTCATAGCAACAGAATAATAGGTAAGCAAAAGGAGTGCATATCCCACTTGAATCAAAGTGTGAAATATGATATATCAAGAACTATGTAATGTTTTGAACAACCTACAATAAAAATTAATTAAAAAAAAAGGCCCAAAGCAGGGTTTCTCCACTGAGATTTAGTGGTCACACATATTTCTGATTTTTCTGAGATGCTCACAATTCACTTGAGCTATCCAGTACATGGCCATGTCACAGAGCTTGGAGGTGGTACATACCTTAGAGACAAAACCATGAGACTATTCTGGAGAGGGGCCAGAATTCTGGAAGAAAACTGTAACTTAGGAAGATTGCAGGTGTTACCCATTGATAAGGCAATCTGAACTCCATTCATAAATTAGGCAGGATGAATTCTGGGAAGCTTTCTACTAGACAGGACACATCCATTGATGCATTCTTTTTTTCTAATGAGTACAACCACGGACACAGTGAGGTAAACAGACATAGAAACACTCGCCTTGTCAAATGACTTACAATAAACAGTTCATTCCACAGCACATAAAGCGCCTTGCCTACCTATTCTCAGAAAATGAGACAAAACCACAAACCAACACCCACAAAGGCAGCTCCTTCCCCCAAGAAGGTCTGTTACTATCCGGAGTGTCCTCTGACTGGTGGGCCATATTATTTTCCCCCTAAATGGCCTGAAATGTCTCAGATCTGGTCTCCTTGGCCAACTCTGTGAAGGTGTCAGGACCCAGAGGTGAGCCACTACCTGCTTTCTCAGGAAAGGCCCCTCTTCAGAGCTTTACTGGCATTTTGCAATCCTCACATCAATAGGTACCAAGAAAGACTTACTCTGTCCTTGGTAAATCCAAACAAGTGAGACCACTGGGACTGGGACTGGGACTGACTCTGGGTGCCTGGCTTCATGAATCTCAAGTTCTGAGATTTCCTTCACTAAGGAAGTGATGTGAGGTCACTTCCTTCAGGAACTGAATGAGGTCACTGCCTTGGCAATCACTTTGTCCAACCAGTGGCTTCCAAGTCTCACATGAAAAGGAGGCTGTCCCTAATTCCTGTGACACTTTCACAAGTTAGAATCTTATATCAACCATAGGCACCCGGGAACAGCTACCCACACAGGCCTGGTTTGGTCCATCTTCTCTACATTAAGAATAGAGAGGCTGATTCAGACAGAAACCTTCATCCTGACCAGGTTGTTTGCCATTGAACATGACTTTTGCTCTCTCAGGTCCTTCATAGCTGCGTATATATTCTCCAGTGATCATTTCAGCATGGAACTTTGAGGGTCTCAGTAGGTGGAAGACCCCCTACATTTCTTTACTGTAAGACCAACTCTGTCCCTTCCCTCTGTAAATTTAGATTGAGGGAACAGTGTATGGTTAGGGTTAACAACATGTTTTATTTGTGTTAAGAATCATTCTGCTGGATGAATAATGGTATTGGGAACCTGAAATATTTATAAGAATATGTATTTGAAATATAAGTATGAAAAGAGAAATCTAGGTAAGATTTGAAGCCAGGAAGGGCATTGGGCCCTTGATTATGATATTTAGCTTTGAATTACATTCTGCAATGTGGTCGCAGGTAAATCTACATACAATGGAATAAAACCTAGTACCTCAGATGCCTGAATGTCGAAGAGAACATCCAGTCAAAAAGGGATAGTCAGTAGGATTAGGAAAATAGTAGGTTTAGGTTGAAGAGTGAGTCTTTGAGTTGGAAATATAGTTCTTTAGCAATAGGGTTTCGTTTAGAGACTGAATGAAAATATCAGCACATATGAAGAGTCAGTCACAATGATGAACTGGGGAAAATATGTAGGAAAGCAGATATAAAATAGAGACATTAGGAAATCAGGCAAAGTATAAAGTGAGTAACAGGATTAGACATTTTCAACAGGGTTGAGGTTGAATATATGATATTAGAAGAAACAAATATGTAGTCACCAATAGGATTGAAATTTGAGAGCATTAGGCGACCTGGACATGGATGGTTTTAGTAATATATATTCACGTTCAATTTAGGTTTTGGTACAATCAAAAGTGTTACCTTTACATTTGTGTCCAGAATATTACTGTGATAAAAATGTATATGTAGATCAGGTGATATGAGTATTTCTTCCACCATTATGGGGAGCAATATTTTTACAACCTATAAATTAGTATTGGGGAAAAAAATAGGTGTACCCTGTTTTGATGAATATAGAGATGATGAATGAATAGACCAAACTGTGAATAAATAATATAACTGGACCCAACATTAGAAATTGGAATTGGAATAAATTGATATCTGAAAATATACAGGAAATCTTATATTGATATTGGCATACATACATTCATTACAACCAGTTGTACATCTAATGGTAATATTAGTGTTACGGTTGATCATGAAGAGTGTGTGAGTTTTGCTTCAAAATTGATTATGCAAATCGGAAATAATGTGTTTGCAAAGAAGTCTCATGAAAGACCAGTCAAGAAACATGGAGGAATACATGTGTTCTGAAGCAGGAAGTGATTGAAAGTGAATCAAAAGTTTTAAATTTTGAAATTTTGGATGAAACATTTATCCTTTGATGTGCATAAACTGAAAAAATAGTACTGTACCAGTGTTGAATAAAAATGAATGTCAAAATACACATCATGTCCCATAGGAATCTACTTACATTGATATTAACCTGGGTAAGTTACTGCAGAAATATTAGGATTTGTATGCACCTTTCATTGAAGTTAGTTTTCCGTACTAGTAAACAAATATGTGTTTCAGGGGGATGAATATTTCTGAGAATAATCTTGTAAAAATTTGATTATAAATCCACATACATGAATATGAATGTATTTAGGGAGTGTATAATAAGACACATATATTTTATATTTTAAAAAATCTGGAGATTGTATATATATATATATATATATATATATATATATATATATATACACACACACAAACACAAAACACACACAGACATTAAAGAGTAGCAGTATATATGCCAATCGAAATTCATGGTGAAATATATATCGTCCACTGATCCAAAAATATTAATTTTACTGAACATGGATTTATGAATAATGTTGTTCAACTAGGAAGATCACCCATAGGTTGAATTTTAAGATCCAACAGCATTTACGAGGAGTTATCTCTTCTCATAATTTTTATCTGCCACGTCAGCCTCCAAACAAGTATGTACATGTGATACCAGCTAGGATTCTATATGTGCATATAAAAATACATTTGCTGAATAGGCTACAGAGAAAGGGAGATAGAAATTCACATATTTGTTAACTTTAAAAACACATGGATAACTATTTCAATTAAAAATTATCTAGATTTATAACACCTACCCTACATAATGCAAAAGGCAAGTCCAACTATACACCATGCCTTCTCTGTACTGCTTGTATTTCTATTCTGTTTGGGTTATTTTTCTCCATCATATTAGGATTAGTAGTCAGAGTCTAGTAGGGTATGGGTTAGTGTCAGGGATTCAGTATTTTTAATGGGAAATTGGAAAATGAATCCAATGTGTATGCAAATATGTGCTACACAAAAATCTTCCCACTCTCATCCACAACAATGCCTTGACATTACCTTCACCCCAGGTAAGACACAATTAGAGGAGAAGAGTTAGAAAATCTGTGAATGCAAATCTGGAATGGAATATGCTCAGGAGTTCACAACCTTGGAGGTGGTAGAGCAGTTTCCAAAAGTAAGGGACATGGTAAACACTCCACAAACATTGAGCTCTGCTGGCCTAAAGACTTCTTGAGAAACTGCCTCTGAAGCTGGGCACTTGAAATATATGTTGTATTAAGGAGTTTTAGCTTCTTTTGTAGTGAGACCATCAAAGCTGGGTCTGCATCTATATGACCTGGAGAACATGGATTCTTATTTTCAAATGAACCTGAGGCAGCAGTGCTGAATTCTCTCTTTGTAGGTAAAGTGTGGCCACTGGAGGCTAAGTTTCATCCCGTGTGGACTGTGAAGCCATTTGGTCCTCCTCAAATTTTTGTGGTGGTTCTTGCTGCTGCACTGGGGCTTTTGGTTCTTGCTGCTGCACTGGGCTTTTTGAACAACAAGTTCAACTGGGACACAGTGCTAGAGGGAGTTCTGTCACGTGTGGTGGGTTAGGGTCTGCAGGAGAATGAAACAACCAGGCTTCTTTCTCACATAGCTTGCACCCTTGACCATATCAACCTGATTCTGATTATTACCTTGAAAGCTCTCCAAATAAAAAGATGCCTTTACAAATAAGGGTCTGCTGGCTGCACCATGTCAGTCACAAGCCATTTGGAAGCAAATGGGCTAATCACATGGACCCACCACAGATGTTTTATCACACACGTGGCTACCACTGCTCTAGGCCCACTACTCAGCAGGCTCCAACTTACTACCATCTCTGTTCTACATTATTTTTATAAATTCCAGTCAATCAAGGCACTCTCTGGTACACTCATGATCAGCAGCAGGACATCCAAAGATACTCCAGTGCCACCTGGTCATGGGAATTTCAAAAATTTCAAAGTATTTATCTAGCCATTTTTCAAGGATGTAGTTGGGAGGCACTGTGGCTTTCAAGAACCATTAAATGTTGAGGAAGCTCATTTCAGTGAAACTCTGGAGAACTTTCATAGGCAACGCTTCCCATAGAGTGGCCAAAAGGTTACATGAAGCCAGGCCTATTGAAGTCTACAATGTGAGTTCCATGTGTGTTTTGACTCTCAAGTATGGCTGCCAAGTATTTAAGAATAAAATCATGGAATAATTTGGCTGAGATTCCCAGTGCTCTGTGGAAAGCCACCCTGGACCTTGATCTAAGTTTATAAGGGCGACTCTCATGCATGGCTTCCTAAAATCCCAACTCGATTCATGGCAATACTTCTCTGAGGTCACTTCCAGAACTCAGTCTCTAAGGGGATTCACACCAGAGTTCAAACCCAGGTGGACCCAGTCATCTCTTCCAACTGCCACACAAATGACCACAATTAAAACCAAAATAGTCCCACATGGCTCTCATCTTCTTCCATATAGACACTCATCATAACCTCTAGCTGGAGGTTTCTATGAGGAGCGCAGGACAAGACAGTGTCCAAAATACGCACTCTTGCTCGTCATTTCCATAAAATCAGAGTGGCCTGGACACCCCTTCTGTGAACCAGAAGTGATCAAAAAGGCCTACCATTAATACTGCTCAGCTTCTCCAATTTGAGGCCTACTGACTGTGGGGTTTAGATTCTTTATGTGCATTGGGGTCATGAGAAAACCCAAGCACCTATTGGCTAGCCTCCGCAGGGCTTTGAAGAAGTCATTTGACCCAAAGGATTCCTATTCTCACTTGATAGAGGTCAGGAACCTTACAGAGGAAGGCAAGAGATTTTATCCACAATGACTGCTCTTTTGGCCATTTTGGTTTTGGATGCACACATGGCATCTTTCTTTAGATCCATCAGGTGCTGAGAATGGAAGCCACAGCCTCACACACAGCCAACAGACTGGCTCAGACACCTCCCTTTCAAAAGCAATTACTCAAAGAGAGACAGGTGATGCTCATTCATTTCCATTAGAAAACTGTTTTATTCAGGTTTCACAAAGTGGTGCCTTAGGCAAAGACTTTCCTGACATTCAGTGCTACAGAACAATAGGTAAGCAAAGGCCCAAAGCAGGGATTCTCCACTGAGACACTCATGATCACACAGATATCTGAGTTTCCTGAGATTCTCGCCATTCCCTTCAGCTATCCAGTACACGGCCATGTCACAGAGCTTTGAGGTGCTACATATCTTGGTCACAAAACCATGAGTCTATTCTGGAGAGTGGCCAGAATTCAAGAAGAAAACAGAAACTTAGGAAGACAGCAGGTCTTGCCCATCAATAAGGCAAGCCTCCGTCCTTTCATAAATTGGGCAGGATGAATGTGGGGAAGCTTTCTCCTAGACAGGACACATCCATTGATGCATTTTCTTTTGTAATGTCTACAACCATGGACACAGTTGGATACACAGACATAGAAACACTTGCTTTGTCAAATGACTTACTAGAAACAGTCCATTCTAAACCAAAGAAACCGCCTTTCCTACCTATTCTCAGAGCATGAGACAAAACCACATACACACACTCATTCCCACAAAGGCACCTTTTTCCCCCAAGAGGGTCTGTGACTATCAAGAGTGTCCTCTGCCTTGTGGGCCATACTATGTTCCCCCGAAATGGCTTCTCTATTCTCAAATCTGGACTCCTTGGCCCACTCTGTGAAGTTGTCAGGAGCCAGCGGTGAGCCAATACCTGCTTTCTCAGGAAAGACCCCAATTCAGATCTTTCCTGGCATTTGGCCATCCTCACAACTGTAGATACCAAGAAAGATTGACTCTCTCCTTGGTAAATCCAAAAAGTGAGACTTCTGTGACTGTTATTGGGCCTGACTCTGGCTGCCTGTTTTCAGGGATCCCAAGTTCAGAGAGTTCCATCACCAAGAAAGTGAGGTAGGTCACTTCCTTCATGAAGTGAATGAGCTCACAGCCTTGGCAACCACTTTGTCCTAACAGTTGCTTCCAAGGGTCCCATGAGATGGAGGCTGCCCCTACTTCCTGTGACACTTTCACAAGTTAGAATGGTATATCAACCATTGGTACCGGGGAAAAGATCTCCACACAGGCCTGGTTTGGTCCATTTGCTCTATATTAAAAAGAGAGAGGCTTATTCAGACACATCCCTTCATAGTGACCAGGTTGTTTGCCATGGAAGCTAACTTTTGCTCTCTCAGGTCCTTCATAGCAGTCTACATCTTCTTCGGGGATCATTTCTGCAAGGATCTTTGATATTCTCAGCAGGTGGAAGATCCCCAACATTCCTCTTTTGTAAGACCAACTCTGTCCCTGCACTGCTCTAAAGTTAGATTGAGGGAACAGTGTATGGTTAGGGTTAATAATATGTTCAATTTTGGTTAGCAATCATTCTGCTGGATGAATAATGGTATTGGAAACCTGTGATATTTACAAGAATATATAGGTAAAATATAACAGAAATCTAGGGAAGATTTGAAGCCAAGTAGGGCATTGGGCCCTTGAGTGGGATACTTAGCTTTGAATTATATTCTGCACAGATGTCTCAGATAAGTCAATATACAATGAAATTGGATCTTGTACCTCGGATGATTGAATAACAAACAGAACATCTAGTCATAAAGGAATAGTCCGTAGGATTACCAAGGTAGTCAGCAGGTTTATAAAGAAGAGTGAGTATAGGATTTGGACCAAAAGTTCTTTACAAATAGGGTTTCGGGTAGAGAGTGAATGTAAATGTCAGCACATGTGAAGAGTCAGTCACAATGATGAACAGGGGAAAATATGTAGGAAAGCAGACATAAATAGAGACATTAGGAAATCAGCAAAAGTATAAAGTGTGTAATTGGTTTAGACATTTTCAACAGGGTTGAGTTTGAATATATAATCTTAGGAAGAAACAAATATGTTGTCACAAATAGGATTGAATTCGAGAGCATTAGGTAACCAGGACTTGGATGTTTTTTTGTAATCCATGTTCACTTTCCATTTAGGCTTTTTTAAAATCATAAGTGTGACCATTGCATTTTGTGTCCAGAATATTATTGTGATAAAATGTATGTGTAGATCAGGTGACATGAATATTTCTTCCACCGTTTCTGGAGCAATGTTTTGTAGACGTATAATTTAGTATTTGGGGTACAAATAGGTGTACCCTGTGTCTATGAATATGCAGATTATGAATGAATAGACCATACTGTGTATAAATAATATAACTGGTTCCACTTTAAATAATGGATTGAATTGATATCTGAAAATATAAAAGAAATCTCATATTGATATGCAATCATTCATTCCAACCACTTATACATCTAATGGTAATATTAGGGTTATATTTTATCCTGAAAAGTGTGTGAGTTTTGCTTCAAACGTGATTATGGAAATCAAAAATAATGTGTTTGGAAAGAAGTATCATGAAAAGAATAGTCAAGAAACCTGGAGGAATTCATGTGTTCTGAAGCAGGAAGTGATTGAATGTGAAACACATGCATATAAATTTGCGAACTTTTGAATGAAATATATACAGTATGATGTGCATAAGCTGCAGAAATAGTAATGTAGCAGTGTTGAATAAAAATGAACATCAAAATACACATCATGTCCCCTAGGAATCTACTTGCATTGATATTAATCTGGGTCAGTTACTGTAGACATATTAGGATTTTTATGCACCATTTACTGAAGTTAGTTTTCAGTACTAGGAAACAAATATGTATTTCAGGTGGATGAATATTCTGAGAATAATCTTGTGGAAACTTGATTTTAAATCCATATAAATCGCAGAACATTATAAACAAAAAACACACACAGACATTAAAATGTAGCATAGTATATGCCAATTGAAATTCATCTTGAAATATATATCATCCACTGATCCAAAACTATTTGTTTAATGAACTTGGATTCATGAATAATGTTGTTCAACTAAGAAGCTCCCCCATAGTTTGAATTTTCTGTTCCAACAGTGTTTAGGAGGAGTGATCTCCTAAATGTGTATGCAAATATGTGCTACACAAAAATATTTCCACTCTCATCCAGAACAATGACTTGATATTACCTTCGCCCCAAGAAAGACACAATTGGAATAGAAGAGTTAGAAATTCTGTGAATACATATCTGGAATTAAAATGCTCGGGAGTTCACAACATTGGAGTTTGCAGAGGAGTTTCCAAAAGTAAGGGAGAGGCTTGATAGACCCAACCTGATTTTTTATTAAAATTCGGAACCATCTTGCCACAAAGCCGTGAAAAGATAATTTTGGCTTTACTCTAAATTACTGCAAATTCTGAACCTGCTTGGAACGCCTGCCCGTGCCTTGAACTCATCCACACCTGGCTCTCTGACCAGATAACAGTACTTTCTGAAACTTTAGTGACACCTCATAAATATTGGCCTTCCCTGGCCAGACAACAACCCTCTCTGAGGCCCTAATGGTCCTCATTATTTCTGATATTGGGGCCAGCAAAAAAAAAAAAAATGTAAACTACCATTAGTGTGATGCTTTCAAAGTTTTGTTATCTGTAACTACCCGTTTGTGTAACTTTCTGGGCTATATAGCTGGGCTGTAGGAAAGGTGGGGTTGCTGTCTTGTTCCCGCCATTTTGGGAAGGAGAGGCAGCCCAGCCTGTTGAAATAATAAGCTTGTCTTAATTTGATTTTAATTGGAGTCAGTGGTCTTTTCTTGCATCCTAGTCCAAAATTTTGGAGTTCCCCAGTGAGATGACCCTGCCCGAGCAGATCACAAAACCAGACTGCTGAAAATTCTGAAGCTGGCCTTCCCTCCAGGGCACTGGGCTGGAGAACCACTCTAGGAGGTGCACAACTTGAGATGTTCCAAGGCCTTGGAGTGAGCCGTCAGTCTGGGGAGCACTGCAGTGAACCACCACACTAAAACTATTATCAAGCCCCTGGTGGAGGAGGCCTCCATAGGTAAGTGGCGCCTTTATAACATCTGATATCTGGTTAAGGGAGATCTCTTCTGATGACAGAGAGGTGGCCTGGGGAGGCTCACATACACTCCTGTCCAGGACAGTAATGAGAATCATGCTGTCCTCTGTTCTGTTCTGTAGGGAATTCCTCTGGAAGGGTAGAGAGGTGCCCATGGGCACACACACGCTCCTACCCTGGAGTTTTAGCAAGATGTTGCATTGCTCCTCTGTTTTTCTGTTTCGGCACCAGGATTCTGTTTTTCTGTGTTTTGTTCTGTGGTCTATATGGTTTTTGTTGTTTTTTTTGTGCGTTTTTTTGTTTGATTTCTGTGGTAAAATTTTAAGTATATTGGACGTGAAAAAGGGTAACAAAGCAAGTAAGCCTGACACCCTTTCGACTGTGTTTTAAGGAACTGTGATGAACTTTACCCACCTTTGTTAAGCAGGAAGAAAGAAGCCCCTAGCTGGCTGCCTGGAGCACACCCACTGCACAGGGCAATGCCTGCTGGGGAACGAAGAACTGAGTATACCCCAGGTTAACAAGTGAAACTCTTTAAAATCCCTTGTCCCTCCAGATCATGAGAGTCACAACCTTTTGGCAGAGTCCCCTTGTTTTTCCTTTGTTAGCAAAGCAATAAACCTCCATTTTCTTTTTCTCAAAACCCTGTCCTCATTATTAAATTAGCATTAATTTGCTTCAGGGTCAGAAACCAAACTTTAAGTTACAAATTTTGATACCCGGCCCCGTCCCAGAACTTTTTGAGAGCTGACGACTGAAATGTTAGGAGATGGTGCATGCTTGGAGTGGACCCGAAACAGAAGAGCTAATCCTGTAAGTAAAAGGAGGGACTGAGGGACCCCAGCAACTGCCAAAGCCCTGTTGCTTCAGGGAATTCCCTCATTCCTTCCCTGCACTGTAAGAATTATGACACCTCTGTCTTCTTTTAAAAGAGAAAAATAAAAAGGGGACACTAAATGCAGTAAAGTCACCATGGAGACCCTTGATTTTACATTTCAGGTAGCTTCTCTGTGAAAACATCTGGTCCCCTTGTGGGGACATCTGTGGTGCCACTGGTGCAGGAGATTTTTCTCTTATCTGCTCTGTTTTAAAGGCTTCTGTCTGTCAGCCATATTCTGGAGTTCCTTTCTGTCTGTCTTGTGCCTTTGTTTTTGGCACTTTAAGACATGTGCAATAATGTGTTTATATTATAAATTGTTTCTTGAGAATGATCTTAGCTGAATGTGTGTCTAAATGATGATGTTTTATTGTAAAAATCTGGTATCTGAATGCATTTTTTGAAGCATTGCACAATATTGCAGTTAAAAGTCGGGTTTAGGTAATTGTTTAGTTTTTGATTTCAGATAATTCATGCCAGAGAACTTAAATACTTAGGATGGAAAACTAAAGAACTCTACTTCCAAGTTGGCAAGTAACTTCCCAATCATGCAGTCTTTTTTTCTCCAATTCTGAATTGGGTAGCCTGGGAAAATGTCACTGTGTTTACCAGTGCATTAATTTGGACAAGGATAGTAAATCATAGTATGATATCTGTTGACAAAACAAGATGTAAAGATATAAAATTTTGTGAATTGTATCTTAAACTTGTAGCATAATTTTCAACATCCTAACCAGAAAATTATGGTTAAAATGTCTTAGGCCTGAGGTGTCTGCTCAGAATAGCAGTTTTTTCCTCCTCCTTCCAGACCTCAGCCAGGACTTCTGTTGAAATGCAAATGAAAGTCTCCTGTAAGCTCAGTAGGAGACTGATCTGAGGCCTAAGGGAAAAAAATGGTAAATTGTATGGTATTTACTAATTACCGGCCAGTCATTTTTTCTAGGACTCATAATTTTTTCTTAGATTCTTTTTTTTTTTTTGAGTTTATGATTTTGATCCTACAGACCTAGGTTAATGTTTTTCTGATCAGTTTTATCTTTGACCAACTGTGGAGTTTTAAAAACATTGCAATGGTGATTTCACCTGTGAAAAGCTACAAGGCCTTCACTATTATTAGGTGTGCACACTTTTGTTATGTGTTTTATGTCTCTCTCTCTCTCTCTCTCTCTCTCTCTCTCTCTATATATATATATATATATATATATATATATATATATATATATACACATATGTCCGTATATCATTCAAATGATACACAAATTAACATATATAAGGAGCACTCATATAAAAAAGCGCTCATAAAAACAAATTTTAAAAAGTGGACCACAGATCTTTAATTCACGTGGTTTGAATGTTTCAATTTAGATTGGATAAACAGATAAATATAAATGTCTTCAAATTTATGCCTATAAGTTTTTCTAGGTGTTCAAAAATCTAATAAAATATTATTGTCTACCAAAGGTCTATATGACTTTGTTCTAGGACTTTTCCTTCAACCAAAAAATGGTTTACACTGTTCAATACATTTGTCTAATATTTTGATTAAAAAGTAAAGTAAATTTGATTTGGATTTACTCATTCATGAGTGTTTTTGTTTGATATCTGATTGATATACTAAGGTCTATCAATTTTTAGTACAAAATCTGTATAAAATGTTTACAATCTTATACAGACTTTCTACTAAAGTCTGTGTAAGATTGTAAAAATTAGTCATGTGTTAAAGAGACAAAAATTTCTTAAAACATAAGATTACTCATAACATTGTGTTTATTAAGTCTTATTTTTTCCAGAGCAAGCAACCATAAAAATTAAACAACTGTTTAAAACAGAACTGTTATTTTAGAGCACTGTACTGCCATTTCTTTAAAAGATAAACTTGGTTAATGTAGAAACATCAATGTAACTGTGATGCTATTAATGTGCTCATATCTTCCAGTTATACAACTCGATAAGGTAGAAACATTAAAAGAGCATTATATCAAGCTGGTGTTCTGAAGTTGTATGGTAAATAAAATATATATTGGGGATTTATTTACCTGTTATCAATAAGATATGTAAAGTTTTATGTTACACTTTACATTGTGCAACAATTTAAATGTATTTTTAAATTAATGAGAGCCTAATCTATTTGAATGTTAAAAACATTCAGCCATTCTTTAATTCATGTTTCAAAAGTGATATTATATGGTGTTAGCTAATGTTCATGTGACCTCAAACAATTTATGTAAACTTTGTAAAAGGATATTAAAAAACGAAGATCAGCTTTAGAACTAAAACACTTATGATTTATAAAGAGCCCTGTCTTACCTGAGATAAGGCTCTGTGTCCCATCTTACTACATGTGAGAATGACTACGAAAGCAGTAGGTCAGATTTTATTTCATTTAAAGTTATGTTCAAAAGTTTTGTTTTTTTCTTTTTTTTTTCTCTCAAGTTTACTAGGATCTCAAACAGGGAATATAAAGTAAAACTCACCCAAAAAATTCAGGGTAGCATTACATTAACTAAGTATTTTTACTCTTGTTAAAAAATTTTGTTTTTTAATTTGCTTATAAGTGATCTAAAGATTCCCTGTTGGTGTTTTAACTATGGCTGGAATCTTTCAGAATAAAATCTTGTGATATCCTGGCTTAGATTCCCAGTGCTCTGTGTAAAGTCACCCTGGGCAAGATCTCAGATTCCAATGGTGAATCTCATGTGTGGCCTCCTGAAATCCCAACACAATTCATGGCAATACTTCTCTGAGGTCAGTTACACAACTCAGTCTCTAAGGGGAATCACAACAGAGTTCAAGCCCAGGTGGACCCAGGCATCTCTTCAAATTGCCACACAAATGATGACAATTAAAACCAAAACACTCTCACATGGCCCTCTTCATCTTTTTATATAGACACTAATCATAACCTCTAGCTGGAGGTTTCCATGAGGGGCACAGCCCAAGACAGTGTCAAAAATAATCTCCCTTGTCCCTCATTTGCCTAAAGTCAGGGTGGCCTGGACAACCTTAGTGTGAACCAGAAGTGATCAAATAGGCCTGCCGTTAATACTACTCCACTTCTCAAATTTGAGGCCTACTGACTGTGGGGTATAGATTTTTAGTGTGAATTGGAGTTATAAGAAAACCCAAGCACCTATTGTCTCCCCTCTGCAGCCCTTTGAAGAACTTATTTGACACAAATAATCCCTATTCTCACTTGATGGAGGTCAGGAATCTTACAGAGGAAGTCGAGAGGCTTCATCCACAATGACTGATCTTTTTTCCATTTAGGTTTTGGATGCCCACATGGGATCTTTCTTTAGATTCATCAGGTGCTGAAAATCTAAACCACAGGCTCACACAGGGCCAAGAGGCTGATTCAGATACATCCATTTCCAAAGCAATGAAGCAAAGAGCCACAGGTGATGCCCATTCATTTCCATTTGAAAACTGTTTTCTTCAGGCTTCACAAAGGGGTGGCCTGAGGCAAAGACCTTTCTGACATTCAGAGCAACAGAACAATAGGTAATCAAAAGGCCCCAAGCAGGGTTTCTCCACGGAGACTTTCCTTGTTACTCTAATATGTGAGTTTTCTGAGTTGCTCGCCATTCCCTTCAGCTATCCAGTACATGGCCATGTCACAGAGCTTGGAGGTGGTACATATCTTGTACAAAAATACATGATACTAATCTTGAGAGTGGCCAGAATTCATGAAAAAATGGAAAATTAGGTAGATAGCAGGTGTTGCCCATGGATAAGGCAAGCCTCAGTCCATTCATTAATTGGAAAGGATGCATGCTGGGAAGCTTTCTACTAGACAGGACACACCCAATGAGCTATTTTTTTCTAATATCCACAAAGAAAAACACAGTGGGATACACGGACATAGAAACAGTCTCCTTGTCAAATGACTTACTGGAAACAGTCCACTCCAATCCAAACAAACCTCCTTTTTTACCTATTCTCAGAACATGGAAAAAAACCACAAACACAAACCAACACCCACAAATGCAACTCCTTCCCCCAAGTAGGTCTGTCACTATCTGGAGTGTCCTCTGACTGGTAGGCCATACGATGTTCCCCACAAATGGCTTTTCTGTCTCAGATCTGGTCTCCTTGGTCAACTCTGTGAAGTTGTCAGGAGGCAGTGGTGAGCCAATTCCTGTCCTATCAGGAAAGACCCCTCTTCAGAGCTTTCTTAGTATTTGGCAACCCTTACATCAGTAGGTACCAAGAAAGACTGACTCTGTCCTTAGTAAATCCAAACAAGTGAGCCCACTGCGACTGGGACTTGGACTGGCTCTGGTGCCTGGCTTCCTGGATCACAAAATTCAGAGAGTTCCATCGCCAAGGAAATGAGGTGAGGTCACTACCTTCAGGAAATAAATGAGGTCCCTGTCTTGGCCACTACTTTGTCCTAACAGTTGCATCCTAGTGTCTCCTGACATGGAGGCTGCCCTACTTCCTGTGATACTTTCACATGTTAGAATGGTATAGAAACCATAGTCACCTGGGAACAGATCTCCACACAGGCCTGCTTTGGTCCATCTTCCCTGCATTAAGAATAGAGAGGCTGACTCAGACACATCCTTTCATCCTGACCATGTTGTTTGCCATGGAATATGACTTTTGTTCTCTCAGGTCTTTCATAGCTGCCTACATCTTCTCCAGGGATTATTTCTGCATGGATTTTGAGGTACTCAGCAGGTGGAAGATCTCCTAACTTCCTGTATTGTAATATCAACTTTATCCCTGCTCTTCTGTAAAGTGAGATTGAGGGAACATTGTATGGTTAGGGTTAATAGCATGTTCCATTTGGCTTAGGAATCATTCTGCTGGATGAATAATGGTATTGGGAACCAGCAATATTTATAAGAATATGGAGGTAAAATATAAGTATGAAAACAGAAATCTAGGTAATATTTGAAGCCCAGAAGGATTTGGGCTCTTGATTGGGATCCTTAGCTTGAGTAATGTTTTGCACCGAGGTCGATGCAAATCGATATACAATGGCATAAGACCCTGTACCTCAGATGATTGAATGTAGAAGAGAACATCCAGTGAAAAAGGGATAGTGTGTAGGATTAGAAAGATAGTCAGTAGGTTTAGGAGGAAGAGTGAGTCTAGGATTTGGACCAAAAGTTCTTTAGCAATAGGTTTCGGTTAGAGAGTGAATATAAATGGCACCATATGTGAAAAGTGGGCACAATGATGAACTGGGAAAAATATGTAGGAAGGCAGACATCAATAGAGACATTAGGAAATCAGGCAAAGTATAACGTGAGTGATAAGATTTGACATTTTCAACAGGGTTGAGGTTGAATACATAATCTTAAAAAGAAAGAAAAATGTAGTCACCAATTGGATTGACATTTGAGAGCATTAGGCAAACTGGACATGGATGTTTTTAGTAATCCCTGTTCACATTCCATTGAGGCTTTATTGCAATCATAATGGTGACCTTTGCATTTTGTGTCCAGAATATTACTGTGATAATATGTATATGTAGATCAGGTGACATGAGTATTTCTTCCACCTTTTCTGGGAGCAATATTTTGAAAACATATAAATTAGTACTGGGGATACTAAGAGGTTTACCCTGTGTTGATGAATATAGAGATGATGCATTAATAGACCATACTGTGAAAAAATTATGTGACTGGTTCCAAATTTACATAATGGATTGTTTTAATATCTGAAAATATAGACGAAATCATATATTGATATATGTACATTCATTCCAACAAGTTATATATCTAATGGTATTATTAGGGTTACCGTTTATCATGAATAGTGTGTGAGTTTTGCTTCAAAAATGATAATGGAATCGAAAATAATGTGTTTAGAAAGAAGTCTAGTGAAAAGACCAGTCAAGAAACATAGAGGAATATATGTGTTCCAAAGGAGGAAGTGATTGAAAGTAAACCAAATATTTATAAATTTGTGAACTTGTGAATGAAAGGATATATTTTATGATGTCCATAAACTGAATAAATAATAACGCACCAAGTTTGAATAAAAATGAACTTTAAAAAACACATCATATCCAATAGGAATGTATTTGCATTGATGTTAAACTTGGTCAGTTAGTCTAGAAATATTAGGATTTGTAAGAACCCTTCCCTGAATTTAGTTTTCAGTACTAGGAAACAAATATGTATTTCAGTGGATGTATATTTCTGAGAATAAACTTGTTAAAAGTTGATTATAAATCCACATATATGAATATGAATGAATTCAGGTGGTGTATAAGAAGACATATATTTCATATTTTGGAAAATCTGGAGACTATATATATATATATATATATATATATATATATATATATATATATATATATATAGAGAGAGAGAGAGAGAGAGAGAGAGAGAGAAACACACACACATTATAATGTCGCAATATATATGTCAATCGAAATTCATCATGAAAAATAACTCATCCGCATATCCCAAAATATTCATTTTACTGAACATGGATGTATGTATAATGTTGTTCATCTAGGATGCTCACCCATGGGTTGAATTTTCTGTACCAACAGCGTTTAGGAGGAGTGATCTCTTCTCACAAATAGTATCTGCCAAGTCAGCCACCTTACAAGAATGTACGTGTGAAACCAGGTAGGATTCTATTTGTGCATATAAAAATACATGTGCTTAATAGGCTACAGAGAAAGGGAGACAGGAATTCATATATTTCTTAACTTTAAAAACACATGGAATAGTGTGTAGTGTCCCTCTTTATCCCTTTTGATTAACTTTGGCTTAAAAAAAAGAATTTTATTGAGAATTTTTGTATATATCTTTGTCAGGAATATTGCTCTGAAGATTTCTTTCCTTGATGTGTCTTTGTCTGATTTTGGTATGTGAGTGATAATAGCCTCATGGAATGAGTTTGGAGGAGTTCCATCCTTTTCTATTTTATGGAATAATTTGAGGAGTATTGTGATGAATGCTTCTTTGAAGGTCTTGTAGAACATGGCTGAGAATTTGTCTGTTCCTGGGCTTTGCTTGATTGGTAGGCTGTTGACAGCAACTTCTATTTCATTGCTTGAAATTGATTTGTTTAAATTGTTCACGTCCTACTAATTAAGTTTGGGTATATCTCTAAAATTTTATTGATGTCATCATGGTATTTTAATTTATTAGACTATAAATTTTCAAATTAGTTTTCAATTATTCTCTGTATTTTAGTTGTGTACTCTGTAAAAGTTCCTTTATGATCCTTAATTTTAGTAATTTGAGGTTTTTTTTCTTCATTAGCTTGGTTAAGGAAGTGTCAACTTTATTTATTTTTCAAAGATTAAATTTTGTGTTGTGTCAAAAAAAATAACACACGGAAAATTATTTCAATAAATTGAATAGATTTATAACTCCTACCTTATATTATGCAAAAGGCAAGTCCAACTATACACCATGTCTCTTCTGAAATGCTTGTATCTATTCTGTTTGGGTTCTTTTTCTCCATTATATTAGTATTAGTGGTAAGAGTCTCGTAGCGTATATGAATGTTTCTGAGAATAATCTTGTGAAAAGATAATTATAAATCCACATTCATGAATATGAAAAATTTAGGAAGTGCAAAATAAGACACATATATTTCATACTTTGAAAAATTTGGAGAGTATATCTATATTTATATCTATATATCTATATCTATATCTATCTATCTATCTATATATATATATATATACACACACACACACACACACACACACACACACAACACTCACAGACATTAAAAAGTACCAATATAAATGCCAATCGAAATTCATCAGTAAATATATATCATCCACAAATGCAAAAAATATTTATTTTACTAAACATGAGTTTATATATAATGTTTTTCTAATAGGACGCTCTCCTATAGGTTGAATTTTCATTTCCAAAAGCATTTAGGAGGAGTGAACTCTTCTCACAATTTGTATCTGCCAAGACAGCCACCTCACAAAAATGTACGTGTGATACCTGGTAGGATTCTATATATGCATATAAATATACATGTGTGAATAGGCTACAGAAAAGGGAAACAAGAACTCACATATTTGTTAAGTTTAAAAACACATGGACAATATTACAATTAAAATTTGACTAGATTTATAACTCCAACCTTATATAAGGCAAATTTCAAGTCCAACTCTACAACATGTCTCCTCTGAAGTGCTTGTATTTCTATTGTGTTGGGTTAATTTTCACGATTATATTAGGATGAATAGTCTGAGTCTACTAGGTATGGGTTATTGTCAGAGATTCAGTACTTCGAATGACAAAATGGAAAATGAATCCAATGTGTATGTAAATATACGCTGCACAAATATCCTCCCGCTCTCATCCAGAACAATGCCTTGACATTACCGTCACCACAAGTAAGACACAACTAGAGGAGAAGAGTTACAAAATCAGTGAATACATATCTGGAATGGAAAATGCTAAGGAGTTCACATTCTGGAGGCGGTAGAGGAGTTTCAAAAAGTAAGGGACAGGGTAAACACTCCACAAACATGGAGCTCTGCTGGCCTAAAAACTTTTTGAGAAACTGCCTCTGAGCTTCCGCACTTGAAATATATGTTGTTTTCAGGAGATTTGGCTTCCTTTGTAGTGAGACCATCAAAGCTGGGTCTACATCTATGTGACCTGGAGGACATGGTTTCTTATTTTCCAATGAACAAGATGAAGCAGTGCTGAATCCTCTCTTTGTAAGTAAACTGAGGCCACTGGGGACTAAGTGTCTCCCCGTGTGGACTGTGAAGCCATTTGGTCCTCCTCCATTTTTTTGTGGAGTTTTTGCTGCTGCACTGTGAGTTTGGTAGTTGTTTCACGAAATACTAGGAGCTAAACTGGGACACAGTGCTGGAGGGAGTTCTGTCACGTGTGGTGGGTCAGGGTCTGCAAGAGAATGCACCAACTAGGCTTCTATCTCTCACTGCTTTCCCCATTGCCCCCTTTTCCATATCAACCTGATACTTAATTTTCCTCTGAAAACTCTCCATATAACAAGATGCCTTTACATATAAGGGTCTGCTGGCTGCACCATGTCAGTTACAAGCCATTTGGAATCCAATGGTAGATCCACAAGGCCCTTCCACGAATGTTTTATCAAACACCTCCCCACCACTGCTCTAGACCCACTACTCAGCAGGCTACAAACTACTGGCATCTCTGTTCTACACCATTTTCATGAAACTCAGTAAATCAAGGCACTGTCTGGTATAATCATGATCAGCAAAAGGACATCCAATGTTTCTCCAGTACCACCTGGTCATAGGTATTTCAAAAATTTCATGGTATTTATCTAGCCATTTTTCAAGCATGAAGTTGGAGGCACTGTGGGTTTCAATTCATTCAGCAAAGATTAAATGGTGAGGAAGCTCATTTCAATAAAATCTCTGGAGAACTCTCACAGGCAAGGCTTCCAAAAGAGTGGACAAAAGGTCACATTAGGCGAGGCCCATTGAGGTCTATAATGTGAGGTCCATGTGTGTTTTGACTCTCAACTATGGCTGCCATTTCTTTAAGGATAAAATCATGTGATATCCTTGCTGAGATTCCCAGGCGTCTGTGGAAATCCACCCGGGGCCTAGGTCTCAGTTTCCAAGAGTGACTTTCATGCATGGCCTCTTAAAATCCCAACAAAATTCATGGCAATGCTTCTCTGAGTTCAGTTCCAAAACCCAGTCTCTAAAGGGAATCACACCAGAGTTCAAGCCCACGTGGACACAGTCATTTATTCCAATGCCACGCAAATGAGCAACATTAAAACCAAAACACTGCCACATAGCCCTCATCTTATTCCATATAGTCAATCATCTTAACATCTGGCTGGAGGTTTCCATGGTGGGCGCAGCCCAAGACAGTGTCCAAAATCAGCTCGTTTGCCCCTCATTTGCCTAAAGTCAGGGTAGGCTGGACACCGTTTCTGTGAACCAGGAGTGAACAAATAAACCTGCCGTTAATACTTCTATGTTTCTCCAATTTGAGGTCTACTGATTTTAGGTATCAATTCTTTAGGTGATTTAGAGTCAAGCGAAAACACAAGCACCTCTGCAGGGCTTTGAAGAACTCATTTGACCTAAATAATCCCTATTCTCATTTGATGGAGTGCAGCAACCTAACAGAGGAAGGCAAGAGACTTCATCCAAAATGAATGATATTTTTTGCCATTGTGGTTTTGGAAGCTCACATGGGATCATTCTTAAGATACATCAGGTGCTGAGAATCTATGCTACAGCCACACACAGGTCCAAGAGGCTGATAAAGACACATCCCTTTCCAAAGCAATTAAGCTAAGAGCCACAGGTGAGGCCCATTCATTTCCATTTGAAAACTGTTTTCTTCAGGCTTCACAAAGGGGTGGCCTGAGGCAAAGACCTTCCTGACATTCAGTGCAACACAGCAATAAGTAAGCAAAAAGCCCAAAGCAGTGTTTCTGCACTGAGACTTTCCTGGTCACACTGATATCTGAGTTTTCTGAGATGCTCGCCATTCTCTTCAACTATCCTTTATATGGCCATGTCACAGAGCTTGGAGGTGGTACATATTTTGGACACAAATCCATGAGCCTATTCTGGAGAGTGGCCAGAATTCAGGAAGAAAACAACAACTTAGAAAGATAACAGGTGTTGCACATCGATAAGACAAGCTGCAGTCCATTCATATATTGGGCAGGATGAATTATAGGGAAGATTTATACTAGACAGGACACATCCATTAATGCATTCTCTTTTCTAATGTCTACAACAACGGACACAGTGGGATACACAGAAACAGAAACACTCGCCTTGTCAAATGACTTACTCCACTCAGGCCTGGATTGTTCCACCTTGTCTATAGTAAGAAGAGAGAGGCAGATTCAGACACATCCCTTCATCCTGACCAGGTTGTTTGCCATGGAAGATGACTTTTGCTCTCTCAGGTGCTTCATACCTGCCTACAACTTCTCCAGGTATCATTTGTGCATGGACATTTGAGGTTCTCATCTGGTGGAAGATCCCCAACTTTCCTGTATTGTAAGAACCCCTCTGTCCCTGCTCTTCTGTAAAATGATTGAGGGAACAGTGTATACTTGGAGTTAAAAACAGGTTTGATTTGGTGACGAATGATTCTGTGCGATGAATAATGGCATTGGGAACCTGCAATATTTACAAGAATATAGAGGTGAAATATAAGTATGAAAACAGAAATCTAGGTATGCTTTGAATCCCAGAAGGGTTTTGCCCTTGATTGGGATACTTAGCTTTGAATTATGTTCTGCAAAGATGTCTCAGATAATTCGAATTAAAATGGCATAGGACGTTGTACATTGGATGATAGAATTTAGAAGAGAACATCAGGTCAAAAAGGAATATTCAGTAGGATTAGGAAGATAGTCGGTAGGTTTAGGAAGAAGAGTGAGTACAGGATTTGGACCAAAAGTTCTTTAGCAATAGACTTTTGGTTATAGAGTGAATGTAAATGTCAGCACATATAAAGAGTCAGTCACTATGTTGAACTGGGGAAAATATGTAGAAAAGCAGATATCAATAGAAACATTACGAAATCAGGCAAAGTATAAAGTGAGGGATAGAATTAGACATTTTCAACAGTGTTGAGTTTGAATATATAAATAGGAAAAAACAAATATGTAGTCACCAATAGGATTGACAATTGACAGCATTAGGCAACCTGGATATGGATGTTTTTAGAAATCCATGTTCACTTTCCATTTAGGCTTTGGTACAATCATAAGTGTGACCTTTCCATTTTTTGTCCAGAATATTACTGTGATAATGAGGTGACATGAGTATTTCTTTCACCATTTCTGGGAGCAATATATTGAAGATGTAATATTAGAATCGGGGTACAAAGAGGTGTACCCTGTTTCTATGAACATAGAAAAAAAGCATGAATAGACCATACTGTGAATAAATAATATAATTTTTTCAACTTTAAATATAGAATTGAACTGATATCTGAAAAATTAAAGGAAATCGTATATTGATATACAATCATTCATTCCAACCAGTTATATATCTATTGGAAATATTAGTGTTTTGGTTTATCATGAAGAGTGTGTGAGTTTTGCTTCAAAATGATTATGGAAATTCAAAATTATGTGTTTGGAAAGAAGTCTGATGAAAGGACCAGTCAAGAAACCCTGACAATACATGTGTTCTGAAGCAAGAAGTCATTAAAGTTGAAACAAATGCCTATTAATTTGTGAACTTGTGGATGCAATGTATATCCTATGATGTGCAAAAACTGAAGAAACAATAATGTGCCAGTGTCGAATACAAATGAATGACAAATTACATATCATGTCCCATAGGAGTCTTCTTGCATTGATGTTAGACTGGGTCAGTTACTGTAGAGTAATTAGGATTTGTATGCACCATTCACTGAAGTTAGGTTTCAGTACTATGAAACAAATATGTATTTCAGGTGGATGAATATTTCTGATTATAATCTTGTGAAAAGTTGATTATAAATCCACATACATGTACATGAATGAATTTAGAGAGTATATATTAGACACATTTTTTCATATTTTGAAAAATTTGGAGAGTATATATATATATCTATGTCTATACACACACACAGACACACACACACACAGACACACACACACACACAGACACACACACACACACAACATTCACAGACATTAAAAAGTACCAATATAAATGCCAATCGAAATTCATCAGTAAATATATATCATCCACAGATGCAAAAATATTTATTTTACTGAACATGAGTTTATGCATAATTTTGTTCTACTAGGACGTTCTCCTATAGGTTGAATTTTCATTTCCAACAGCATTTAGGAGGAGTGAACACTTCTCACAATTTGTATCTGCCAAGACAGCCACCTCACAAAAATGTATGTGTGATACCTGGTAGGATTCTATATATGCATATAAATATACATGTGTGAATAGGCTACAGAAAAGGGAAATAAGAATTCACATATTTGTTAAGCTTAAAAACACATGGAGAATATTTCAATTAAAATTTGACGAGATTTATAACTCCTACCTTATATAATGCAAATGTGAAGTCCAACTATACAACATGTCTCCTCTGAAGTGCTTGTATTTCTATTGTGTTGGGTTAAATTGCCCATTATATTAGGATGAATAGTCTGACTCTACTAGGTAAGTTTTAGTGTCCGGGATTCAGTACTTCAAATGGAAAATTGGAAAATGAATCCAATGTGTATGTAAATATATGCTGCACAAATATCCTCACGCTCTCATCCAGAACAATGCCTTGACATTACCTTCACCCCAAGTAAGACACAATTAGAGGAGAAGAGTTACAAAATCAGTGAATACATATCTGGAATGGAAAATGCCCAGGAGTTCACAACCTTGGAGGTGGTAGAGGAGTTTCCAAAAGTAAGGGACATGGTAAACACTCCACAAACATGGAGCTCTGCTGGCCTAAAAACTTTTTGAGAAACTGCCTCTGAGCTTCCGCACTTGAAATATATGTTGTTTTCATGAGATTTGGCTTCCTTTGTAGTGAGACCATCAAAGCTGGGTCTGCATCTATGTGACCTGGAGGACATGGTTTCTTATTTTCCAATGAACAAGATGAAGCAGTGCTGAATCCTCTCTTTATAGGTAAACTGAGGCCACTGGGGACTAAGTGTCTCCCCGTCTCCCCGTGTGGACTGTGAAGCCATTTGGTCCTCCTCCACTTTTTGTGGTTTTTAGGCTGCTGCACTGTGAGTTTGGTATTTGTTTCACGAAATACTAGCAGCTAAACTGGGACACAGTGCTGGAGGGAGTTCTGTCACGTGTGGTGGGTCAGGGTCTGCAAGAGAATGCACCAACTACGCTTCTATCTCCCACAGCTTGCCCCATTGCCCCCTTGTCCATATCAACCTGATTCTTAATTTTCCTCTTAAAACTCTCCATATAACAAGATGCCTTTACATATAAGGGTCTGCTGGCAGCACCATGTCAGTTACAAGCCATTTGGAATCCAATGGTAGATCCACATGGCCCTACCACGGATGTTTTATCAAACACCTCCCCAGCACTGCTCTAGACCCACTACTCAGCAGGCTCCAACTTACTGGCATCTCTGTTCTACACCATTTTCATGAAACTCAGTAAATCAAGGCACTGTCTGGTATACTCATGATCAGCAATAGGACATCCAATGTTTCTCCAGTGCCACCTGGTCATAGGAATTTCAAAAATTTCATGGTATTTATCTAGCCATTTTTCAAGCATGAAGTTGGAGGCACTGTGGGTTTCAATTCATTCAGCAAAGATTAAATGGTGAGGAAGCTCATTTCAATGAAATCTCTGGAGAAATCTCACAGGCAAGGCTTCCCAAAGAATGGACAAAAGGTCACATTAGGTCAGGCCCATTGAGGTCTACAATGTGAGGTGCATGTGTGTTTTGACTCTCAACTATGGCTGCAATTTCTTTAAGAATAAAATCATGTGATATCCTTGCTGAGATTCCCAGGCCTCTGTGGAAATCTACCCGGGGCCTAGGTCTCAGTTTCCAAGAGCGACTTTCATGCGTGGACTCTTAAAATCCCAACAAAATTCATAGCGATGCTTCTTTGAGTTCAGTTCCAAAACCCAGTGTTTAAGGGGAATCACACCAGAGTTCAAGCCCACGTGGAACCAGTCATTTTTTCCAATGCCACACAAATGACCAACATTAAAACCAAAACACTCCCACGTGGCCCTCACCTTATTCCATATAGTCAATCATCTTAAACTCTGGCTGGAGGTTTCCATGAGGGGTGCAGCCCAAGACAGTGTCCAAAATCAGCTCGTTTGCCCCTCATTTGCCTAAAGTCAGGGTAGCCTGGACACCGGTGCTGTGAACCAGGAGTGAACAAATAAGCCTGCCGTTAATACTTCTATGTTTCTCCAATTTGAGGGCTACTGATTTTAGGTATCGATTCTTTAGGTGATTTAGAGTCATGCGAAAACACAAGCACCTCTGCAGGGCTTTGAAGAACTCATTTGACTCAAAGAATCCCTATTCATATTTGTTGGAGTGCAGGAACCTAACAGAGGAAGGCAAGAGTCTTCATCCACAATGAATGATATTTTTTGCCATTTAGTTTTGGAAGCTCACATGGGATCATTCTTAAGATCCATCAGGTGCTGAGAATCTAAGTCACAGCCACACACAGGACCCAGAGGCTGATAAAGACACATCCCTTTCCAAAGCAATTAAGCAAAGAACCACAGGTGAGGCCCATTCATTTCCATTTGAAAACTGTTTTCTTCAGGCTTCACAAAGGGGTGGCCTGAGGCAAAGACCTTCCTGACATTCAGTGCAACACAACAATAAGTAAGCAAAAAGCCCAAAGCAGTGTTTCTGCACTAAGACTTTCCTGGTCACACTGATATCTGAGTTTTCTGAGATGCTCGCCATTCTCTTCAACTATCCTTTACATGGCCATGTCACAGAGCTTGGATGTGGTACATATTTTGGACACAAATGCCTGAGCCCATTCTGGAGAGTTCCCAGAATTCAGGAAGAAAACAACAACTTAGAAAGATAGCAGGTGTTGCACATCGATAAGACAAGCTGCAGTCCATTCATATATTGGGCAGGATGAATTATAGGGAAGATTTATACTAGACAGGACACATCCATTAATGCATTCTCTTTTCTAATGTCTACAACAACGAACACAGTGGGATACACATAAACAGAAACACTCGCCTTGTCAAATGACTTACTAGAAACTGTCTACTCCAAACCAAACAAACCGCCTTTTCGATCTATTCTCAGAACATGAGACAAAACAACAAACCCACACCCACTCCCACAAAGGCACCTCCTTCCCCCAAGTAGGTCTGTGACTATCCGGAGTGTCCTCTGACTGGTGGGCCATACTATGTTCCCCCGAAATGGCCTGTCTTCTCTCAGATCTTGTTTCCTTGACCAACTCTGTGAAGATGTCAGGAAAAAGTGGTTAGCCACTACCTGTTTTCTCAGGAAAGGTCCATCTTGAGAGCTCTCCTGGCATTTGGCCATCCTCACATCATTAGGTACCAAGAAAACTGACTCTGTCCTTGGTAAATCCAAACAAGTGAGCCCACTGGGCCTGGGACTGGGACTGCCTCTGGGTGCCTGGCTTCTTGGATACCAAGTTCAGAGAGTTCCATCACCAAGGAAATGAGGTATGTCACATTCTTTGGAACTGAATGAGGTCACTGCCTTGGCAACCACTTTGTCCTAACAGTTGCTTCCAAGGGTTACATAAGATGGAGGTTTCCCCTACTTCCTGTGACACTTTCATAAGGTAGAATGTACATCAACTATTGGCACCCGGGAACAGCTCTCCACTCAGGCCTGGATTGTTCCACCTTGTCTACAATAAGAAGAGAGTGGCAGATTCAGACACATCCCATGGTTGTTTGCCATGGAAGATGACTTTTGCTCTCTCAGGTGCTTCATACCTGCCTACAACTTCTCCAGGTATCATTTGTGCATGGACATTTGAGGTTCTCATCTGGTGGAAGATCCCCAACTTTCCTGTATTGTAAGAACCCCTCTGTCCCTGCTCTTCTGTAAAATGATTGAGGGAACAGTGTATACTTGGGGTTAAAAACAGGTTTGATTTGGTGACGAATGATTCTGTGAGATGAATAATGGGATTGGGAACCTGCAATATTTACAAGAATATAGAGGTGAAATATAAGTATGAAAAAAGAAATCTAGGTATGCTTTGAAGCCCAGAAGGGTTTTGCCCTTGATTGGGATACTTAGCTTTGAATTATGTTCTGCAAAGATGTCTCAGATAATTTGATATACAATGGCATAGGACCTTGTACATTGGATGATTGAATTTAGAAGAGAACATCCAGTCAAAAAGGGATATTCAGTAGGTTTAGGAAGATAGTCGGTAGGTTTAGGAAGACGAGTGAGTATAGGATTTGGACCAAAAGTTCTTTAGCAATAGACTTTTGGTTATAGAGTGAATGTAAATGTCAGCACATATGAAGAGTCAGACACTATGTTGAACTGGGGAAAATATGTAGAAAAGCAGATATCAATGGAAACATTACGAAATCAGGCAAAGTATAAAGTGAGGGATAGAATTAGACATTTTCAACAGTGTTGAGTTTCAATATATATTAGGAAAAAACAAATATGTAGTCACCAATAGGAGTGACAATTGACAGCATTAGGCAACCTGGACATGGATGTTTTTAGAAATCCATGTTCACTTTCCATTTAGGCTTTGGTACAATCATAAGTGTGACCTTTCCATTTTTTGTCCAGAATATTACTGTGATAATGAGGTGACATGAGTATTTCTTTCACCATTTCTGGGAGCAATATATTGAAGATTTAAAATTAGAATCGGGGGTACAAATAGGTGTACCCTGTTTCTATGAACATAGAGAAAAACCACAAATAGACCATACTGTGAATAAATAATATAACTTTTTTGAACATTAAATAATGAATTGAACTGATATCTGAAAAATAAAAGGAAATTGTATATTGATATACAATCATTCATTCCAACCAGTTATATATCTAATGGAAATATTAGTGTTTTGGTTTATCATGAAGAGTGTGTGAGTTTTGCTTCAAAATGATTATGGAAATTCAAAATAATGTGTTTGGAAAGAAGTCTCATGAAAAGACCATTCAAGAAACCCTGACAATACATGTGTTCTGAAGCAAGAAGTGATTAATGTTGAAACAAATGCCTATTAATTTGTGAACTTGTGGATGAAATGTATATCCTATGATGTGCAAAAACTGAAGAAATAATAATGTACCAGTGTCGAATACAAATGAATGACAAATTACATATCATGTCCCATAGGAGTCTACTTGCATTGATGTTAGACTGGGTCAGATACTGTAGAATAATTAGGATTTGTATGCACCCTTCACTGAAGTTAGTAGTCAGTACTAGGGAACAAATATGTATTTCAGGTGGATGAATATTTCTGATTATAATCTTGTGAAAAGTTGATTATAAATCAACATACATGAACATGAATGAATTTATAGAGTGTGTACTAGACACATATATTTCATATTTGGAAAACTTTGGAGAGTATATCTATATCTATATCTATACACACACACACACACACACACACAACACTCACAGACATTAAAAAGTACCAATATAAATGCCAATCAAAATTCATCAGTAAATATATATCATCCACAGATGCAAAAATATTTATGTTACTGAACATGAGTTTATGTATAATGTTGTTCTTCTAGGACGCTCTCTTATAGGTTGAATTTTCATTTCCAACAGCATTTAGGAGGAGTGAACACTTCTCACAATTTGTATCTGCCAAGACATCCACCTTACAAAAATGTACGTGTGATACCTGGTAGGATTCTATATATGCATATAAATATACATGTGTGAATAGGCTACAGAAATTGGAAACAAGTATTCACATATTTGTTAAGTTTAAAAACACATGGAGAATATTTCAATTAAAATTTGACTAGATGTATAACTCCTACCTTATATAATGCAAATGTCAAGTCCAACTATAGAACATGTCTCCTCTGAAGTGCTTGTATTTCTATTGTGTTTGTTTAATTTTCCCCATTATATTAGGATCAATAGTCTGAGTCTACTAGGTATGGGTTAGTGTCAGGGATTCAGTACTTCGAATGAAAAATTGGAAAATGAATCCAATGTGTATGTAAATATATGCTGCACAAATATCCTCCCGCTCTCATCCAAAACAATGCCTTGACATTACCTTCACCCCAAGTAAGACACAAATAGAGGAGAAGATTTACAAAATCAGTGAATACATATCTGGAATGGAAAATGCTCATGAGTTCACAACCTTGGAGGTGGTTTAGGAGTTTCCAAAAGTAAGGGACATGGTAAACACTCCACAAACATGGAGCTCTGCTGGCCTAAAAACTTTTTGAGAAACTGCCTCTGAGCTTCCGCACTTGAAATATATGTTGTTTTCATGAGATTTGGCTTCCTTTGTAGTGAGACCATCAAAGCTGGGTCTGCATCTATGTGACCTGGAGGACATGGTTTCTTATTTTCCAATGAACAAGATGAAGCAGTGCTGAATCCTCTCTTTATAGGTAAACTGAGTCCACTGGGGACGAAGTGTCTCCCCGTCTCCCCATGTGGACTGTGAAGCCATTTGGTCCTCCTCCACTTTTTGTGGTGTTTAGGCTGCTACACTGTGAGTTTGGTATTTGATTCACGAAATACTAGCAGCTAAACTGGGACACAGTGCTGGAGGGAGTTCTGTCACGTGTGGTGGGTCAGGGTCTGCAAGAGAATGCACCAACTAGGCTTCTATCTCTCACAGCTTGCCCCATTGCCCCCTTGTCCATATCAACCTGATTGTTAATTTTCCTCTTAAAACTCTCCATATAACAAGATGCCTTTACATATAAGGGTCTGCTGGCAGCACCATGTCAGTTACAAGCCATTTGGAATCCAATGGTAGATGCACATGGTCCTACCACGGATGTTTTATCAAACGCCTCCCCACCACTGCTCTAGACCCACTACTCAGCAGGCTCCAAATTACTGGCATCTCTTTTCTACACCATTTTCATGAAACTCAGTAAATCAAGGCACTGTCTGGTATACTCATGGTCAGCAACAGGACATCCAATGTTTCTCCAGTGCCACCTGGTCATAGGAATTTCAAAAATTTCATGGTATTTATCTAGCCATTTTTCAAGCATGAAGTTGGAGGCACTGTATGTATCAATTCATTAGGCAAACATTAAATGGTGAGGAAGCTCATTTCAATGAAATATCTGGAGAACTGTCACAGGCAAGGCTTCCCAAAGAATGGACAAAACGTCACATTAGGCCAGGCCCATTGAGGTCAACAATGTGAGGTCCATGTGTGTTTTGACTCTCAATTATGGCTGCCATTTCTTTAAGAATAAAATCATGTGATATCCTTGCTGAGATTCCCAGGCCTCTGTGGAAATCTACCCGGGGCCTAGGTCTCAGTTTTCAAGAGCGACTTTCATGCGTGACCTCTTAAAATCCCAACAAAATTCATGGCAATGCTTCTCTGAGTTCAGTTCCAAAACCCAGTGTCTAAGGGGAATCACACCAGAGTTCAAGCCCACGTGGACCCAGTAATTTTTTCCAATGCCACACAAATGACCAACATTAAAACCAAAACACTCCCACATGGCCCTCACCTTTTTCCATATAGTCAATCATCTTAACCTCTGGCTGGAGGTTTCCATGAGGGGTGCAGCCCAAGACAGTGTCCAAAATCAGCTCGTTTGCCCCTCATTTGCCTAAAGTCAGGGTAGCCTGGACACCGTTGCTGTGAACCAGGAGTGAACAAATAAGCCTGCCATTAATACTTCTATGTTTCTCCAATTTGATCGCTACTGATTTTAGGTATCGATTCTTTAGGTGATTTAGAGTCATGGGAAAACACAAGCACCTCTGCAGGGCTTTGAAGAACTCATTTGACTCACAGAATCCCTATTCATATTTGTTGGAGTGCAGGAACCTAACAGAGGAAGGCAAGAGTCTTCATCCACAATGAATGATTTTTTTTGCCATTTAGTTTTGGAAGCTCACATGGGATCATTCTTAAGATCCATCAGGTGCTGAGAATCTAAGTCACAGCCACACACAGGTCCAAGAGGCTGATAAAGACACATCCCTTTCCAAAGCAATTAAGCAAAGAGCCACAGGTGAGGCCCATTCATTTCCATTTGAAAACTGTTTTCTTCAGGCTTCACAAAGGGGTGGCCTGATGCAAAGACCTTCCTGACATTCAGTGCAACACAACAATAAGTAAGCAAAAAGCCCAAGGCAGTGTTTCTGCACTGAGACTTTACTGGTCACACTGATATCTGAGTTTTCTGAGATGCTCGCCATTCTCTTCAACTATCCTTTACATGGCCATGTCACAGAGCTTGGAGGTGGTACATATTTTGGACACAAATCCCTGAGCCCATTCTGGAGAGTGGCCAGAATTCAGGAAGAAAACAACAACTTAGAAAGATAGCAGTTGTTGCACATCGATAAGACAAGCTGCAGTCCATTCATATATTGGGCAGGATGAATTATAGGGAAGATTTATACTAGACAGGACACATCCATTAATGCATTCTCTTTTCTAATGTCTACAACAACGGACACAGTGGGATACACATAAACAGAAACACTCGCCTTGTCAAATGACTTACTAGAAACTGTCTGGTCCAAACCAAACAAACCGCCTTTTCGGTCTATTCTCAGAACATGAGACAAAACAACAAACCCACACCCACTCCCACAAAGGCACCTCCTTCCCCCAAGTAGGTCTGTGACTATCCGGAGTGTCCTCTGACTGGTGGGCCATACTATGTTCCCCCGAAATGGCCTGTCTTCTCTCAGATCTTGTTTCCTTGACCAACTCTGTGAAGAAGTCAGGAAAAAGTGGTTAGCCACTACCTGTTTTCTCAGGAAAGGTCCATCTTCAGATCTCTCCTGGCATTTGGCCATCCTCACATCATTAGGTACCAAGAAAACTGACTCTGTCCTTGGTAAATCCAAACAAGTGAGCCCACTGGGCCTGGGACTGGGACTGCCTCTGCGTGCCTGGCTTCTTGGATACCAAGTTCAGAGAGTTCCATCACCAAGGAAATGAGGTATGTCACATTCTTTGGAACTGAATGAGGTCACGGCCTTGGCAACCACTTTGTCCTAACAGTTGCTTCCAAGGGTAACATAAGATGGAGGTTGCCCCTACTTCCTGTGACACTTTCATAAGGTAGAATGTATATCAACCATTGGCACCCGGGAACAGCTCTCCACTCAGGCCTGGATTGTTCCACCTTGTCTACAAAAAGAAGAGAGAGGCAGATTCAGACACATCCCTTCATCCTGACCAGGTTGTTTGCCATGGAAGTTGACTTTTGCTCTCTCAGGAGCTTCATACCTGCCTACAACTTCTCCATGTATCATTTGTGCATGGACATTTGAGGTTCTCATCTGGTGAAAGATCCCCAACTTTCCTGTATTGTAAGAACCCTTCTGTCCCTGCTCTTCTGTAAAATGTTTGAGGGAACAGTGTATACCTGGGGTTAAAAACAGGTTTGATTTGGTGATGAATGATTCTGTGCGATGAATAATGGGATTGGGAACCTGCAATATTTACAAGAATATAGAGGTGAAATATAAGTAGGAAAACAGAAATCTAGGTATGATTTGAAGCCCAGAGGGTTTTGCCCTTGATTGGGATACTTAGCTTTGAATTATGTTCTGCAAAGGTGTCTCAGATAATTTGATATACAATGGCATAGGACCTTGTACATTGGATGATTGAATTTAGAAGAGAACATCCAGTCAAAAAGGGATATTCAGTAGGATTAGGAAGATAGTCGGTAGGTTTAGGAAGACGAGTGAGTATAGGATTTGGACCAAAAGTTCTTTAGCAATAGACTTTTGGTTATAGAGTGAATGTAAATGTCAGCACATATGAAGAGTCAGACACTATGTTGAACTGGGGAAAATATGTAGAAAAGCAGATATCAATGTAAACATTACGAAATCAGGCAAAGTATAAAGTGAGGGATAGAATTAGACATTTTCAACAGTGTTGAGTTTCAATATATAAATTAGGAAAAAACAAATATGTAGTCACCAATAGGATTGACAATTGACAGCATTAGGCAACATGGACATGGATGTTTTTGAAATCCATGTTCACTTTCCATTTAGGCTTTGGTACAATCATAAGTGTGACCTTTCCATTTTTTGTCCAGAATATTGCTGTGATAACGAGGTGACATGAGTATTTCTTTCACCATTTCTGGGAGCAATGTATTGAAGATGTAAAATTAGAATCGGGGGTACAAATAGGTGTACCCTGTTTCTATGAACATAGAGAAAAACCACGAATAGACCATACTGTGAATAAATAATATAACTTTTTTGAACTTTAAATAATGAATTGAACTGATATCTGAAAAATAAAAGGAAATTGTATATTGATATACAATCATTCATTCCAACCAGTTATATATCTAATGGAAATATTAGTGTTTTGGTTTATCATGAAGAGTGTGTGAGTTTTGCTTCAAAATGATTATGGAAATTCAAAATAATGTGTTTGGAAAGAAGTCTCATGAAAATACCAGTCAAGAAACCCTGACAATACATGTGTTCTGAAGCAAGAAGTGATTAATGTTGAAACAAATGCCTATTAATTTGTGAACTTGTGGATGAAATGTATATCCTATGATGTGCAAAAACTGAAGAAACAATAATGTACCAGTGTCGAATACAAATGAATGACAAATTACATATCATGTCCCATAGGAGTCTACTTGCATTGATGTTAGACTGGGTCAGATACTGTAGAATAATTAGGATTTGTATGCACCCTTCACTGAAGTTAGTAGTCAGTACTAGGAAACAAATATGTATTTCAGGTGGATGAATATTTCTGATTATAATCTTGTGAAAAGTTGATTATAAATCCACATACATGAACATGAATGAATTTAGAGAGTGTATACTAGACACATATATTTCATATTTGGAAAACTTTGGAGAGTATATCTATATCTATATCTATACACACACACACACACACACACACACACACACACACACAACACTCACAGACATTAAAAAGTACCAATATAAATGCCAATCGAAATTCATCACTAAATATATATCATCCACAGATGCTTCTTCCAGACCCAGTCTCCTCTCCAAACACTCCTCCCTTAACACCTGTTAGTCTAGTCTATTATAATACCCTAGAGGAAAAAGGGACTCTTGCCGCAAAATGGGAAGGCCCCTATCCTGTCATTCTCTTTACCCTTACCGCCGCCAAACTCTCCTTACCAGACAACTGTCTCACTCCCTGGATTCACATGTCTAGGTTGAAGCCACATCACCAGGAGGCCCCACCTGCTGAAGACAGGGCCACCCCAGAGGAACTCCAAGAATCACCTACTGAACCTCCCCTTTACTCCTGCTCTCCACACCCATCTCACCCATTTTAGTTGTGGCTCACACGGTTTTCCTTGCAGCCCAATTCCTCTTAAAGAAGGCACAATGAGCTCTCCCAACACCCTAGTCTTCTCTAACTGCTTGTTTTTTGTGCTCTGCTTATTTTCTGTGCTCTGTCAGGACTGGTCTTTACCCTCCTCACCTACCATGCATTTATTCACTTTTCGGGAACGATACTCAGAACATGGCATGCAGAAGGTCTGCGCAGTGGATGCAACTACTTGCTTCATCCACAACTGCACCTCTATTTCCCTAAAATTGTCACCTTCAAGGACCTTCGTCCCTGGTAGCTGGAACTGGCCTTTCATTTGCTTCCTTTTTGATCAAACAAAAGACTATTGTCATTGGTGGCCTGAGATATATAATGGGTGCCCCTATTGGTCATGCATGTTCCATGATGAACGTGGTAGCTATTCTTACCACTCATTTGGTTACCCTGAAGGGTGGACTTCTAGTTACATAAAGTGGCATAAAGGCTCTTCATCCAGTAACAATGGATGGTATACTTTAGATAAACCTGACCCCAAGGCCAAACGATGGGGCTATGTTGAGTTTGCTGTCTATGCTCGGACAACCTCAGTCAGACCCACAGGGTGGATGACTATTGGCCGCACCCTGATTACGCAACCTAAGGCAACCATCCAGGTAGTCGAACACATTAAGGACTCAGAATCAAAACTTTGAGATCATATCCATAGCTCATCCAAAGAGGATTCAGAGCCTTCAACCCTCTCAGGTCCCCCTCCCACATGGCTCAATTTGCTACACCAAACTTTTTGATTATTAAACTCCACCCCTCTTTCTGTGCCTACTTCTCAGTGCTTTCTCTGTGCTTCACTTAGTCGTCCACTTCTAGCAGCAGTCCCATTAGCGGCAGGAAATATTCCAGCAAAACCCTACAATTTCTCTAAAAAGGACAACCCCTACATGTGACACGTATCCCACTGTGGGAAAGTTATTCCACCAATACTTTATTTCCTTTCATCTGTTTCCACCTGCCAATAATGAATCCTTTACCCATTTGTTCCTTGAGCTACAGCACCCCATAGAGCCCTGTGTTTATGCAACCTGGACATTTCCTCTGGTGTAATGGTTCTTTAAGTACCTCAACCATCAATGTCTCTGGCGCCTGTTTCTTGGTTACTGTAGTTCCTCAGCTATCTTTGTATACTCCCACCGAATTCTGACAGTTGGCCCTACCTTCCCGCACCCGTAGGGTAGTCTTTCTGCCGGTTCTGGTAGGCCTCATTTTAACAACCTCAGTGACAGGTCTCGGACTCTCTGGTGGAGCTATAGGTCATGCTCTATGGGATCCAATGACCTTCAACAAAAACTGCAGGAAACACTCAATACCATGGCTGAGTCTCTGGGTTCCGTGCAGTGGCAGGTTACTTCATTGGCACAAGTGGCTTTACAGAACCAAAGGGCAATTGATCTTCTCACTGCAGAAAAAGGGGTTACATGCCTATTCCTCAGAGAGGAATTTTGCTATTATGTTAATGAATCTGGGCTAATAAAAAAAATGTTGTTAAATTGCAGGAATTATCGACCCAATTGCTCAAACCTACCTCCTCCAATCCCATAACGGGGTTCTTCCAATCCTATCTTGCCATGTACTTACTACATATCTTGGATCCCCTTATTTGGATGCTCCTTTTTTGTGCTCTCTTGCCCTGCATAATGAAGTGCCTTCAAACCCAACTGCATAAAATTCCTAATCAAACTTTCAACCATCTTTTGCTTAGTCACTACCAGCCTCTGATGACCGATGAATGCCCAACATCTCCAAGAGAACAGTTCACTCAGTGATGAAGCTCACTACCAGGCACGATGGAATGCAACGGGTATTAGACAGCGGGAGACAACGAGCTCGGAGAACCTCTTAATCTGCCATCCTGGATTCATAGTCTTTACCACCTTCTAAGCTTTCTCATGGTTCTTGGCCTCTTCTATGTCAGTCCCCCCACATGGAACTTCTGCCAAAAATTGACATTTGCTTTAATTTTTATCTTCATTCTGTTTTTATTCGCTCTGATCTTCTTCAGGTGCTGGCGACACCATGTCCAGGCAACGCTTCCAGTATTTCCTTGAGTCTCTGTTACAGGACCAGTGGCTGATACCAACAATCTCTTCCATCCAGGACTGGTTCCATGCCATCGACATCTTTGGCTTCAGGGAACATTCATTGACTTCACCCCTATGAAAATAGCTGTCTATAGCCACTGGGTTTTATTTCTGGCTGCCATGATATCCCCATACCTGCCCCCTGAGCATTCCTCCACTTCTCTTTCTAGGCCCCACACCACCCCCACACAGCAGGAAGCAGCCAAATCTGACAAACGACACCCCACTTCCTAAGAAAACAAAAAGGGTGGAATGTTGGGAAAAGAATAAATGGCAGCCATACCGCAGAGAAAAACCCCAACATGGCGCCTAAGGACTTCTTCTTCCTACCTTCTTCATTTCTGCAGTGGCACAATAAGTTCCCGCCCTTGTGAACTCTCCCACCAGCACCAATTTCAAATCTCGCTTGTGGGGAACCTTAGCCCCAATGAGAACTAATTCCTGGGCTCTGGAGCTGACATTTGAAAGAACTTGTCAATAAACGGGTTGCTGCCATTTATGTAAGCCATACCATCTCCCCCTTAGTTCTATATAAGCACACAGCTTTTAGCAATAAATTTGGAATTCTCCCGGTGAAGTGTCATTGCGTGGGGAATTATTTCACTCATGTTCAGCAACAGGATATCCAAAGGTTCTCCAGTGCCACCTGGTAATGGGAATTTCAGAAATTTGATAGTATTTATTTAACCATTTTTGAAGGATGAAGTTGGAGTCACTGTGCGTTTCAATTAATGCAGGAACCATTATGTGGTGAGGAAGCTCATTTAAATGAAATCTCTGGAGAAATCTCACAGGCAAGGCTTCCCAAAAAGTGGCCAAAAGGTCACATGAAGCCAGGATCATTGAGGTCTACAATATGAGTTCCATTTGTGTTTAGACTCTCAATTATGGCTGCCAAGTCTTTCAAAATAAAATCATGTGATATCCTGGCTGAGATTCTCACTGCACTGTGGAAAGACACCCTGGCCCTCGATCTCAGTTTTCAAGGGCGCATCTCATGCGTGGCCTCCTAAAATCCCAACACATTTCATGGCAATACTTCTTTGAGGTAAATTCCAGAACTCAGTCTCTAAGAGGAATCATGCCAGAATTCAAGCCCAGGTGGATCCAGTTATCTCTTCCAACCGCCAAACAAATGACCACAATTAAAACCAAACACTCCCACATGGCCCTCATCTTCTTCCATATAGACACTTATCATAACCTCTGGCTGGAGTTTTTCATGAGGGGTGCAGCCCAAGACAGTGTCAAAAATAAGCTCCCTTGCCCCTCATTTGCCTAAAGTCAAGGTGGCCTGGACACCCATCCGGTGAACCAGGAGTGATCAGATAGGCCAGCTGTTAATACTGCTCTGCATCTCCAATTTGAGGCCTACTGACTGTCAGGTATAGATTCTTTATATGATTTGGAGCCATGAGAAAACCCAAAAACCTATGGGTTAGCCTCTGCAGGGCTGTGCATAACTCATTTGAACCAAAGGATCCGTATTCTCACTTGATGGTGGTCAGGAACCTTACAAATGAATGCGAGAGACTTCATTCACAATAATTGCTCTTTTGGCCATTTTGGTTTTGGATGCACACATGGGATCTCTCTTTACATCCATCAGGTGCTGAGAATCTAAGCCACAACCTCACACAGGGCCAAGAGGCTGATTCAGACACATCCCTTTCCAAAGCAATTAAGCAAAGAGCCACAGGTGATGCCTATTCATTTCCATTTGAAAACTGTTTTCTTCAGGCTTCACAAAGGGGTGGCCTGAGGCAAAGACCTTCCTGACATTCAGGGAAACAGAACAATTGATAAGCAAAAGGCCGAAAGCATGGTTTCTCCACTGAGACTTTCTTGGTCACACTGATATCTGAGTTTTCTGAGATGCTCGCCGTTCCCTTCAGCTATCCAGGACATGACAATGTCACAGAGCTTGGAGGTGGTACATATTTTGGACACAAAACCATGAGACTATTCTGGAGAGTGGTGAGAATTCTGGAAGAAACAGGAACTTAGGAAGGTAGCAGGTGTTGCCCATGGATAAGGCAAGCTGCAGTCCATTCATAAATTGGGCAGGATGAATGCCGGGAATCTTTCTACTATACAGGACATATCAATTGTTGCATTCTATTTTCTAATGTCTACAACCACGGACACAGTGGGATACACAGAAATAGAAACACTTGCCTTGTCCAACGACTTACTAGAAGAAGACCACTCCAAATCAAACAAACCATCTTTCCTACCTATTCTCAGATCATGAGACAAAACCACAAAATCACACCCACCCCACAAAGACACCTCCTTCCCCCATGTAACTCTGTGACTATCCGGAGTTTCCTCTGAGTGGTGGGCCATACTATGTTCCCCCAAAATGGCCTGTCCTATCTCAGATCTGGTCTTCTTGGCCAACTCTGTGAAGTTGTCAGGAGCCTGCGGTGAACCACTACCTACTTTCTCAGGAAAGGCCCCTATTCAGAGCTCTCCTGGTATTTGGCCATCCTCACATATGTTGGTACCAAGAAAGACTGACACTCTCCTTGGTAAATTCAAACAAGTGAGCCTACTGGGTCTGGGAATGGACTGGCTCCGGGTGCCTGGCTTCCTAGATCCCAAGTTAAGAGAGTTCCATCACCAAGGAAGTGAGGTAGATCACTTCTTCAGGAACTGAATGAGGTCATTGCCTTGACAACCACTTTGTCCTAACAGTTGCTTTCAAGAGTCCCATGAGATGGAGGCTGCCCCTACTTCCTGTGACACTTTCACAAGTTAGAATGGTATATAAACCATGGGCACCCGGGAACAGCTCTCCACCTAGGACTGGTTTGGTCCATCTTCTCTACATTAAGAAGAGAGAGGCTGATTCATACACATCCCTTCATGCTGACAAGGTTGTTTGCCATAGAAGATGACTTTTCTCTCTCAGGTCTTTGGTAGCTGCCTACATCTTCTCAAGGGATCATTTCTGCATGGACCTTTGATGTTCTCAACAGGTGGAACATGCCCTACATTCCTGTATTTTAAGAGCAACCCTGTCCCTGCTGTTCTGTAAAGTTCGATTGAGAGAACAGTGTATGGTTTGGGTTAGTAACATGTTCAATTTGGGGTTAGGAATCCTTCTGCATGACGAATAATGGTATTGGGAAACTATGATATTTACAAGAATATATAGGTGAAATATAAGTATAAAAACAGAAATCTAGGGAAGATATGAAGTCCAGAAGGGCATTGGGCCCTTAATTGGTACACTTAGCTTTGAATTATTTTCTGCAAAAATGTCTCAGATAAATCTGTATACAATTGCATAGGAGCTTGTACCTTGGATGACTGAATGTCGAATAGAACACCCACTCAAAAAGGGATTGTCGGTAGGATTAGAAAGATAGTCAGTAGGTTTACAAAGAAGAGTGAGAATAGGATTTAGACCAAAAGTTCTTAAGCAATAGGGTTTCAGGTAGACAGTGAATGTAAATGTCAGCACAAGTGAAGAGTCAGTCACAATGATGAACAGGGGAAAATATGTAGGAAAATAGACATAAATAGAGACATTACTAAATCAGGCAAAGTATAAAGTGAGTGATAGGATTAGACATTTTCAACAGGCTTGAGGTTGAATATATAATCTTAGGAAGAAACAAAAATGTAGTCACCAATAAGATTGACATTTGAGAGCATTAGGCCACCTGGACATGGAAGGTTTTAGTAATCCATGCTCACTTTCCATTTAGGCTTTGGTACAACCTTAAGGGTGACCTTTGATTTTTTTTGTCCAGAATATTACTGTGATAAAATGTATATATAGATCAGGTGACATGAGTATTTCTTCCACCATTTTTTGAGGAATATTTTGAAAACGTATAAATTAGTATTGAGGGTAAAAATAGGTGTACCCTGTGACTATGAATATAGAGATAATGCATGAATAGACCATACAGTTAATAAATAATATAACTGGTTCCACTTTAAATAATGTATTGAATTGATATCTGAAAATACATAAGAAATCATATATTGATATATAATCATTCATAACAACTAGTTATACGTCTAATTGTAATCCTAGGGTTATGGTTTATCATGAAGAGTGTGTGAGTTTTGCTTCAAAAGTGATTATGGAAATCAAAAATAATGTGTTTGGAAAGAAGTCTCATGAAAAGACCAGTTTGAAACATGGCGGAACACGTGTTTTCTGAAGCAGAAAGTGATTGAAAGTGAAATAAATGCCTATAAATTTGTGAACTTGTGGATGAAATATATATCCAATAATGTGCATAAACTGAAGAAATAGTAATGTACTAGTTTTGAATAAAAATGAACTTCAAAACACTTATCATGTCCCATAGGAATCTACTTGCATTGATGTGAAAATGGATCAGTTACTGTAGAAATATTAGGATTTATATGCACCATTCACTGAAGTTAGTTTTCAATACTAGGAAAAAAATACGTATATCAGGTGAATGAATATTTCTGAGAATAATCTTGTGAAAAGTTGATTATAAATCCATATACATAATCATGAATGAATTTAGGGAGTGTATAATAAGACACATATATTAAATATTTTGAAATATCTGGAGAGAATATATATATATATATATATATATATATATATATATATATATATATCCACACACAGATTTTAAAAATTAGCAATATATATGCCAATCGAATTACACCGTGAAATATGTATCATCCACAGATCCAAAAATATTCATTTTACTGGATATGGATTTATGTATAACTTTTTTCAACTAGGAAGCTCACCCATAGGTTGAATTTTCAGGTCAAACAGCGTTTAAGAGGAGTGATCTCTTCTCACACTTTGTATCTACCAAGTCATGTAACTCACAAGAATGTACGTGTGATACCAGGTAGGATTCTATATGTGCATATAAAAATACATGTGCTGAATAGAATACAGAGAAAGGGAGACAGGAATTCACATATTTGTTAACTTTAAAAGCACATGGAAAACTATTTCAACAAAAAATTGACTAGATTTATAACTCCTACCCTATATAATGCAAAAGGCAAGTCCAAGTATACAACATGCCTCCTCTGAACTGCTTGTATTTCTATTCTGTTTCCGTTAGTTTTCTCCATCATATTAGGATTAGTATTCAGAATCTAGCAGAGCATGTGTTAGTGTCAGGGATTCAGTATTTCAAATGTAAAATAGAAAAATGAATCCAATGTGTATGCAAATATGTGCTAAACAAAATCTTCCCACTCTCATCCAGAACAATTCCTTGATATTTTTTTCGCCCAAAGTAAGACACAATTAGAGGAGAAGAGTAATAAAATCTGTGAATAATATGCTCAGGAGTTTACAACCTTGGAAGTGGTAGAGGAGTTTCCCTAGTATGGGACAGGGTAAACACTCCATAAACATGGAGCTCTGCTGGCCTAAATATTTCTTGAGAAACTGCCTCTGAGTTTGGGCACTTGAAATATATGTTGTTGTCAGGAGCTTTAGCTTCTTTTTAGTGAGACTATCAAAGCTGTGTCTGCATCTATGTGACCTGGAGGACATGGTTTCTTATTTTCCAATGAACATGAGGCAGCAGTGCTGAATTCTCTCTTTGTAAGTAAACTGTGGCCACTGGGGGCTAAGGGTATTCCCATGTGGACTGGGAAGCCATTTGGTCATCCTCCACTTTTCGTGGTGTTTCTTGCTGCTGCACTGGGACTTTGGCATTTGCTTCATGAAATAAAAGAAGTTCAACTGGGACACAGTTCTGGAGGCAATTCTTTCATGTGTGGTTGGTCAGGGTCTGCAGGAGAATGCACCAACCAGGTTTCTATCCCACATAGCTTGGCCCCATGTCCATAGTAACCTGATTCTAAACATTGCCCGGAAACATCTCCATATAACCAGAAGCCTTTACATGGAAGGGTTTGCTGGCTTCACCATGTAAGTCACAAGCCATTTAGGATCCAATGGCAGATCCACATGGCCCCACCACAAATTTTTTATCACACACCTGCCTACCACTGCTCTAGGCCCACTACTCAGCAGGTTCCAACATATTGGCATCTCTGTTTTACACCATTTTCATGAAACCCACTCAATCAAAGCACTGTCTTGCATATTTACGATCAGCAACAGGACATCCAAAGTTTCTCCAGTGCCACCTGGTCATGGGAATTTCAAAAATTTCATGGTATTTATCTAGGCATTTTTCAAGGATGACGTTGCAGGCACTGTGGGTTTCAATTCATTCAGGAACCTTTAAATGGTGAGGAAGCTCATTTCAATGAATGCTCTGTAGAACTCTCACAGGCAAGTCTTCCCAAAGAATGGCCAAAATGTCACATGAAGCCAGGCCTATTGAGGTCTACAATGTGACGTCCATGGGTGTTGTGACTCTCAACAATGGCTGACAAGTCTTTCAGAATTAAATCATGTGATCTTCTGGCTGAGATACCCAGGGCTCTGTGGAAAGCCACCCTGGGCCTAGATCTCAGTTTCCAAGGGTGATTCTCATGGGTGGACTCCTAAAATCCCAACAAAATTCATGGCAATACTTCTCTGAATTCAGTCTCTAAGGGGAATCACACCAGAGTTCAAGCCCAGGTGGTCCCAGTCATGTCTTCCAACCGGACACAAATGACCAAAATTAAAACCAAAACCCTCCCATATGGCCCTCATCTTCTTCCATATAGACTCTAATCACAACCTCTGGCTGAAGGTTTCCATGAGTGGCGGAGTCCAAGAGAGTGTCCAAAATAACTCCCTTGCCCCTCATTGGTGTAAATTCAGGGTGGTCTGGACACCCTTCATGTGAAACAGGAGTGATCAAATATGCTAGACGTTAATACTTCTATGCTTCTCCAATTTGTGGAAAACTGAGTGTCAGGTATATATTTTTATGTGATTTGCAGTCATGAGAAAACACAAGCTCCTCTGCAGGTCTTTGAAGAACCCATTTGACCCAAAGGATCCCTATTCTCACTTGATGGAGTTCAAGAACTTTAAAGAGGTAGGGGACAGACTTCATCCACAAGGACTGCTTTTTGGCCATTTTGGTTTTGGATGCACACATGGGATCTCTCTTTACATCCACCACGTGCTGAGTATCTAAGCCACAACCTCACACAGGGCCAAGAGGCTGATTCAGACACATCCCTTTTCAAAGCAATTAAGCAAAGAGCCACAGGTGATCCATATTCATTTCCATTTGAAAACTGTTTTCTTCAGGCTTCACAAAGGGGTGGCATGAGGCAAAGACCTTCCTGACATTCAGGGCAACAGAACATTAGGTTAGCAAACGGCCCAAAGCAGTGTTTCTCCACTGAGACTTTCCTGGTCACACTGATATCTGAATTTTCTGAGACGCTCGCCATTCCCTTCAGCTATCCAGTACATGGCCATGTCACAGAGCTTGGAGGTGGTACATAACTTGGTCACAAAATCATGAGCCTATTCTGGAGAGTGGCCAGAATTCAGGAAGAAAACAGGAACTTAGGAAGATAGCAGGTGTTACCCATCCATAAGGCAAGCCGCATTCCTTTCATACATTGGGCAGAAAGAATTCTGGTAAGCTTTCTACTAGCCTGGACACATCCTTTGATGCATTGCATTCTCTTTTCTAATGTCTACAACCATGGACACAGTGGGATACACAGACATAAAAACACTCGCCTTGTCAAATCACTTGTTAGAAATCGTCCACTCCAAACCAAACAAACTGCCTTTCCTACCTATTCTCAGAACATGAGACAAAATCACAAACACACACTCACACCCACAAATTCACCTCCTTTCCCAAAGTAGGTCTCTGACTATCGGGTGTGACCTCTGACTGGTGGGCAGTACTATGTTCCCATCAAATGGCCTGTTCTGTCTCAGATCTGGTTTCCTTGGCCAACTCTGTGAAGTTGTCAGGAGACAACGGTGAGCCACTTCCTGCTTACTCAGGAATGGCCACTCTTCAGAGCTTTCCTGGCATTTGGCCATCCTCACATCAGTAGATACCAAGAAAGACTGACTCTGTCTTTGGTAAATCAAAAGAAGTGAGACCACTGGGACTGGGCCTGGGACTAGATTTGTGTGCCTGGATGCCTGTATCCCAAGTTCAGAGAGTTCCATCACCAAGAATGTGAGGTGAGGTCACTTCCTTCAGGAACTGAATGAGGTCAATGCCTTGGCAAGCACGTTGTCCTAACATTTGCTTCCAAAGGTCCCATGAAATGGAGGCTGTCCCTAATTCCTTTGACACTTTCACAAGTTAGAATGGTATATCAAACATTGGTAACCAGGAACAGCTCTCCACAGAGGCCTCGTTTGGTCCTTCTTCTCTACATAAAGAAGAGAGAGGCTGATTCAGACACATCCCTTCATGCTGACCAGGTTGTTTGCAATGAAAGATGACTTTTGCTCTCTCAGTTCCTTCATAGGTGTCTACAACTTCTCTAGGGATCATTTGCGCATAGACCTTTGAGTTTCTCAGCAGTTGGAAGATCCCCTAAATTCCTGTATTTTAAGACCAACTCTGTCCTTGCTCTTCTCTAAAGTTAGATTGAGGGAACAGTGTATGGTTAGGGTTAATAACAGGTTTGATTTGGAATAGAAATCATTCTGCTGGATGAATAATGGTATTGGGAACCTGCGATATTTTCAAGAATATATAGGTAAAATATATGAATCTGAAAACAAAAATCTAGGTAAGATTTGAAGCCCAGAAGGGCATTGGGCTTTTGATTGGGTATTAAGCATAGGACCTTGTAACTTGGATGATTGATTTTCAAAGAGAACTTCCAGTCAAAATGGATAGTCAGTAGTATTAGGAAGATAGTCGGTATGTTTATAAAGGGGAGTGAGTATAGGATTTGGACCAAAAGTTCTTTAGCTATAGGGTTTCGGGTATTGAGTGAATGTAAATGTCAGCACATGTGAAGAATTAATCACAATGATGAACTGGGGAAAATATGTAGGAATGCAGATATCAATAGAGACTTTAGGAAATCTGGCAAAGTATAGTCGGTAGTGAAATGTTAATAAAATAGATTCTTGTCACTTCCTGTTTTACTGTATGCTTAATAAAACACTGTTGAAATCTTGAGAAGTGATTTCTAATCTTTTTCCCAGAATGTGCTGTCCCCAACTGCCAAACTTCAGAATGTACTCCCTCACCCAGTTGCACGCAAACTGCTCACCCGCCCAGGCCCATCAATAAACTTTCCTCCCTGCCCTCTTCAAAGAAAGTATATAAGCTCTGCTTAAGCTGTTCTCAGGGTTCTCTGCTCTATTCAAATGAGCTCTGAGCCCCAGCATGCTGGACCCCCAATAAACCCTTTGTTTTTGCATGAGAGAGTCTCTTGGTGGTCTCTTCCCCCAATGCTCTTCCGATATTTATATATGGAGGTTCCACCGAAATCCAGCAGTGGTGAACGAGAGACCCCAATGGGCTACTCTCAGGGTAAGTAAGGCACCTCTTTCTGGTTTCAGGTTTCAGGTTAGGGCTTGGCAAAATGGCTGTCGATGAAGTGTGTGAGCTCTCTTTGATGGTGGCTGGCAGACGTGTCACAGAGCCACAAACCAAGTCCCTGGGGGACGCCACAGAGGACTCGGGAATCAAGGAATAATAGTCTCCTCGACTCAGTGATACTTTGTTTCAGATTCGGTATTGCCAGCCCATCGGGTTTTGCCACCTGCTCAGTCTTGGTCTCAGTGTTGGACGTCCATTGCCTGTCTTTATTGTTTTCTCTTGTCTGTGTCCTGTGTCGTTGCTTTTACTGTTTGTGTATCTTTCATTATGGGACAGATCACTTCAATGCCTCTGTCCCTGACCCTTGATCTATGGACCAAAGTCCGCTTAAGGGCTCAGAATGTTTCTTTTTTAGTAAAACGCTGTACCTGGCAGACTCTGTGTGCCACAGAATGGCCCACCTTTGGATTCGGATGGCCCCTAGAAGGATCTTTCTACTTCCCACTAATTTAAAAAGACAGAGATATTGTCTTACAGCCAGGGCCACATAGCCATACTGATAAACAGGAATATACCTTAACTTGGCAGGACCTCTGCAAATCTCCTCCTCCGTGGGTGAAGCCTTTCCTTGCTGTGTCCCCGTTCCTACTCCTTCCCCCACGATCTCTCAACCCCTCTGCTCCTCCTCCTCCTCCACCCTCTGTTCTCCCTGAGTCACAAGATTTGACTCTACTGGACTCTCGTCCCCCTCCTTATCTTCTACCCTTGTCCCACAACCCCCAACACCCTCTAAGTGATTCTCCAGCTGCTGACTCAGCCTCTCTGCAATTGGAGGACGCTAAGCCAGCCCAGGGGCCTCCAGATAACTCCCCTGCGTCACACACAGCCCCTCCTCCCCTGGAGGAAGCTGGAGTTGCTAAAGGAACTCGCCGGTGGCAAATGATTGAAAACCCTGGAACTCCCGTGTTGCTTCCCTCCATCCCTAAGGACCAATGATTGACGATGGCCATAGGGAAAAAATGGAAGCCTACCAGTATTGGCCTTCTCCTCTTCAGACCTATATAAATGGAAAAATAACAATCCCCCTTTTACCGAGGACCCAACCTGGCTCTCAGGTCTGGTGAAGTCATTGATGTTTTCACACCAACCTTCTTGAGATGACTGCCAACAACTCCTAGGGACTCTCTTCATGACAGAGGAACAAAAGAGAATCCTCCTGGATGCTAGAAAAAAGTATCCTCGGACCAAATGCGTGACAGACAAAACTTCCCAATATATTCAAAGCCGGCTTTCTCTTGAAACGACCCAACTGGGACCCCAACACCTTTGAAGGTAGGGAGCATCTGTCCACTTATCGCCGGGCTCTAATAGTGGGTATCTTAGTGGCCGCTAGGTGACCAACTAATTTGGCCAAGGTAAGAGAGATTATTTAAGGGCCTGATGAATCTCCCTCTATGTTCTTAGAGATAATTATGTAGGCATATAAGAGACATACTCCTTTCGATCCTCAGGCAGAGGATCAAAAGGCATCTGTCACAATGGCCTTTATTGGGAAAGCTGCCCTGGATATTAAAAGAAAGTTACAATGCTTAGATGGATTACAAGATATGACTTTGAGGGATTTATTCAGAGAACCCGAGAAGGTATACTTTAAGAGAGAAACTGAGGAAGAGAAGGGAGCTGAGTGAGGATAAAAGAAACAAAAGACAGACTAAGGCATTGACTAAGGTCCTGGTCACAACAAGAAATAGGCCAGAAATTAAGAAACAGAGAGACAGGAAGGGATACCTGGGCACACACTAGAGGCCACCCCTGGCCTCAGATCAATGTGCCTACTCTAAAGAAAAAGGACACTGGGCCAAAGAGTGCCCTAGAAAGAGACAGCCATGCCAGCCAGATATTCTGACTCTGGAGGAATACTAAGAAAGTCCGGGCTCAGATCCTCTCCCTGACCTCAAGGTAACTTTTGAAGTGGAGGGGAACACAATAAACTTTGAAGTAGATGCAGGGTGAATATACTCAGCCCGTAAGGCCCATTGGGCCCTCTACCGAATAAAAGGTCTCTAATTCAAGAGTCTAACAGAAGTAAATATCGGGCTTTGACAACTACGAGGACCATGGACCAGGGAAAAGGAAAAATCCATCACTCCTTCCTAGTAATCCCAGAATGCCTGGCCCCATTGATGGGCAGAGTTCTGCTCACCAAGCTCTGGGCCAAAATAACTTTTAACCCTGAAGGCCCTCAAGTGGAATTTTTTAATTCTTCAGTAACTACTCCTATAATCATGGCTCTAACTATGTCAGTAGCAAATGTTCATCAACTCACTCACCTTTGTTCAAAGAAACTGCATTCATTCGTGAAGGATCAAGAACACAGTTTTCCACTAACCTACTCACAGCAAAAGGAAATAACTGAATGGGTAACAAAAGCCTGTCAGGTCCATTAATTGGTTAAAGCTTACACTTCCAAGCTTCCTGCAGGAAAGCACCTATGAGGAACCAGACGAGGACAATTCTGGGAAGTGGACTTTACTGAAATTAAGCCAGTAAGGTATGGACTTAAATAACTCCTAGTCTTTGAACATACATTTTCAGGATGTATTGAAGCCTTCCCCACACACACACAAAAAAAGAAATAAAAAAGAAGAAAAAAGAAACATTGCAAATGGTTGTAAAGAAGATCCTGGAAGATATTTATTCTCCCCTTGACGACCAGTAGTCTTAACCCTAATCAGCCCCTTAAGCTGCGATGGCTGATCACAAATCCTACTGGACATGAAGTATGGCCTATCTCGAATACAGCCCCCTTACGAACCTGGTGGCCATCTCTCCACCCAGTCATTTGTCAGCTGGCTATAGGTCTTTCCTATTGGGATATCCCTGATTAACAGGATCCCACTAAAATTCCATTAAATCCCTTCCGTACCATAGATAATGGAAACAAACATTATAGATGTAGGGACACGTGAGCCAGATGCAGGTTGGCTAGCCTAGATTACTATGTTTGCCCGGCAGACTATCAAAGCCACAAACAGTCACGGCTGTGGGGGGGGGAGAGCAGACTTCTATTGTAAGTCATGGGGATGTGAGCATACAGGGACTGTCAGATGGAACCCAAACTCCTCATCAAATTCTGTACACAGCATTGGCCATATTACGAATTAGATAACCAAAACCGATGGCCCCCAGAGGGGTCTCTAGATCCTCAAATTCTGTGTGACCTTTTTAACTTCTGCAAGTGCTCAAAAGGGTGAATGGAGATTCCGCTATGTGGAGGCCTTCTCTCTCCTTTGCTCACATCCTGAACTATGCTTCTCCAATAGATGCTCACCCTCAGCGTTGTGCTCCAGACTCTCTGCTGTCACTCCCACCTCAGCAACTTGATTTCTCCCCTCCAATATCTAGATCAAAAACCCAAATCTCGACTGGTTCTCAGACCATTGCTCCCTTGCTGAGGTTGCAGGTACTGAGGTACCACTCCATTCACTCACTCCTCTCCTCTCCTGTCAGTGCCCGCACCGGGTCCCACCCAGTCCTCTTACCACCTAATGCAAAGCTCAAACCCGCTGAGAAGAATCCTCAGACCCTAATACAAGATGTAATGAAAATGGCCTTTAATGTTGCTTTGTCATCACTAAAAACAGGTTACTAAGAATTTAAAGTCCCTCACAGGCTTTTTGGAATCTCACTCACGTCTCCCCCTCTGTTCTATCTGTTCTACTGCTCAAGTTTTTGTTGCTATTAAGATCCCAAAGCCCTCTCCCAATATTCTTTTACATCTCTCCTTCCTCATTCTCAGATCCACAGAGCTGCTCTTATCCCTGCCTTCCAAATTGTCCCCCTCTGTACCAGGCCCACAGAAAAGTCTTAACTGACCTTCTCCAGAAGTCTTCACCATGGCTGATTTAGGACTTTCAGCAAAAGAATCCCGATAAAAGAGTTCACTGTAGATAAACTTCCTATTTTTGTGTTGCCCTGGTCTCCTTGGCAACTGGCTAAAAAATTCAGCACTCCTGATCTAGACACACCCTTACTAGTTTTTCACAAAATATTTGAAAAAAAGGCCTCTGGCCTTGAGCTGGGGCTTCACAGAGATGGCTACATTTCTAAGATAAAGAAGTTACAAACTGGGCTGTATGGAAACAGCTGGAAGGGGGAAAAAAAGAAAGGGAAGACACCCCCACCCAGGTGTCCTTGAAAAGTTAACTTGCCCAAACTGAGGAAAAAACAGAAACAAAAACTGCTTTTTGTGAACTTCTGCAGACTGTGAACTTCTGAGCCCCTTCCTTTACGTGTTGGGTACAAAATTCTGAAACTACGTAACTTGGGTTTCAGGTGATTAATTGATTACAACAGAAGCAATGCCCTCTGAATCTGGTTGAAACCAAAAAAGACTGTTTCCGTGTCTTTGGTGCTATCTTAGGTTCCTTGCCTTGTCCGTCCCTACAACAGTATAATTCTATATACTTAAACATTGTTTATGTTTTCATGAAATGGTCAACAGATGTGATTAATTGTGAAATGGTGCAGATGTTTCCCAGAGTGCTCTATCATGACGCAGGTTCATCTGAAGATCAAAGAGGGGGACATACAACCCGGTTCCGCTGGGAACATATGTCCCTCACCTTAGCCATTCTATTACGAATAGGAGTTGCTGCAGGGTTGGGCACAAGAACCACTGCTCTGGTCCATGGGACACAACAAGTGACCCAATTAGAAGCAGCAATAGATCAAAACTTAAAGATTTTAGAAACCTCCATCACAGCTTTGCAGGAATCTTTAACCTCTCTCTCTGAAGTTGTTTTACAGAACAGTCGAGGGTTGGACCTCCTTTTCATGACAGAGGGGGGCCTTTGTGCTTCATTGAGGGAAGAATGTTGTTTTTATGTCGACAATACTGGAGTTGTAAAAAAATCTATGAGTAAATTAAAAAGATGCCTTGAAGAGCAACAACGAGAGAGAGAGAGGCACAGAAAGGGTAGTTTGAGTCTTTTTTTACACAGTCCCCCTGGTTAATTACGTTTTTATCAACCCTGGCCGGTCCAATAATAATCCTCATATTATTACTAACTATAAAACCTTGTTTCCTCAACCATGTAATTTCTTTTCTCCAAGCTCAAGTTGGACAAATTAAAATTATGGTAATACCCCACTAGCAGACATAGAATGTGACACCCCACAAAGATCACTTTTATGATTAAAAGTAGCCAGAAAAAGAAGTGGGGAATGAAAGGTTAATAAAATATGTACTTGTCACTTCCTGTTTTTCTGTACACTTAACGAAACACTGTTGAAATCTTGAGAACTCTTTGCTAATCTTGTTGCCAGAATGTGCTGTCCCCAATTGCCAAACTGCAGAATCTACTCCCTCACCCGGTTGAATAGAAACCTGAACTGTACTTGGATCATTGAATGTAGAAGAGAACATCCATTCAAAAAGTTATAGTCAGTTGGATTAGAAAGATAGTCGGTAAGTTTAGGAAGAAAAGTGAGTATAGGATTTGGAACAAAAGTTCTTTAGCAATAGGGTTTTGGTTAGAGAGTCAATGTAAACGTCAACACAAGTGAAGAGTCAGTCACAATGATGCACAGGGCAAAATATGTAGGAAAGCAGATATCAATAGAGACATTAGGAAATCAGGAAAAGAATAAAGTGAGTGATGGGATTAGATATTTTCAACAGGGTTGAGGATGAATATATGAGCTTAGGATAAAACAAATATGAAGTCAACAATAGGATTGACATTTGATAGCATTAGCGTAGCCCAAGACAGTGTCCAAAATAAGCTCTGTTGCCCCTCATTTGCCTAAATTCCCAGTGGCCTGTACACCCTTCCTGTGTACCAGGAGTGATCAAATAGGCCTGCCCTTAATACTGCTCTGCTTCTCCAATTTGAGTCCTACTGAGTGTCGGGTACAGATTCTTTATGTGAATTGGAAAGATGAGAAAACTCAAGCACCTATTGGATAGCCTCTGAATAGATTTGAAGAACTCATTTGACCCAAAAGATCCCTATTCTCACTTGATGGAATTCAGGAACCTTACAGAGGAAGGCAAAATACTTCATCAACAATGACTGCTCTTTATGCCATTTTGGATTTTATGCACCCATGGGATCTTTCTTTAGATCCATCAGGTACTGAGAATCTAAGTCAAAGAATCACACTGGGCCAAGAGGCTGATTCACACTCATCTCTTTCCAAATCAATTAAGGAAAGAGCCAAAGGTAAAGCATATTCATTTCCATTTGAAAAATCTTTCCTTCAGGATTCACAAAGGGTTGGCCTGAGACAAAGACCTTCCTGACTCTCAGGGCAACAGAACAATAGGTAAGCAAATGGCCCAAAGCAGGGATTCTCCACTGAGACTTTACTGGTCACACTGATATCTGAGTTTTCTGAGATGCTCGCCATTCCATTCAGCTATCCAGTACATGGCCATGTCACAGAGCTTGGAGGTAGTACATATCTTGGACACAAAACCATGAGCCTATTCTGGAGATTGGCCATAATTCAGGAAGAAAACAGCAACTTAGGAAGGTAGCAGGTATCGCCCATCAATAAGGCAAGCCGCATTCAATTCATAAATTGTGCTGGATGAATGCTGGGAAGCTTTCTATGAGACAGGACACATCCATTGATGCATTCTCTTTTCTAATGTCTACAAGTACGGACACAGTGGGATACACAGACATAGAAACACTTGCATTGTCAAACGACTTACTAGAAACAGTTCACTCCAAACCAAACAAACCGCCTTTTCTAACTATTCTCAGAACATGAGACAAAACCACAAACCCACACCCGCAATGGCACCTCCTTCCCCCAAATAGGTCTGTGACTCTCCGGAGTGTGCTCTGACTGATGGGCCATACTATGATGCTCCGAAATGGCCTGACCTGTCTCAGATCTGGTCTTCTTGGCCAACAATGTGAAGTTGTTAGAAGCCAGGAGTGAGCCACTATCTGCTTTCTCAGGAAGAGCCCCTCTTCCGAGCTTTCCTGGCATTTGGCCATCCTCACATCAGTAGGTATCAAGAAAGACTGACTCTGTCCTTTGTAAATCCAAAAAAGTGAGACCACTGGGACTAGAACTGAGACTGGCTCTGGGTGCCTGGCTTTCTGTATCCCAAGTTCAGAGAGTTCCATCACCATGGAAGTGAGATGAGATCACGTCCTTCAGGAACTGAATGAGATCACTGCCTTGGCAACCACTTTGTCATAACAATTGCTTCCAACGGTCCCATGAGATGAGGGCTGCCCCTACTTCCTGTGACACTTTCACAAGTTAGAATGGTATATCACCCGTAGGCAAAAGGGAACAGCTCTCCACACAGGCCGGGTTTGGTCCATCTTCTCTACATTAAGAAGAGGTAGGCTCATTCTGACTCAACCCTTAATCCTGACCAGGTTGTTTGCCATGGAAGATGATTTTTGCTCTCTCAGGTCTTACATAGCTGCCTACATCTTCTCCAGAGATCATTTCTGCATGGAGCTTTGAGGTTCTCAACAGATGGAAGATCCACTGCATTCCTGTATTGTAAGACCAACACTGTCCCTGCTCTTCTGTAAACATAGATGTGAATTGGAGTCATGAGAAAACCCACGAACCTATGGGATAGCCTCTGCAGAACTTTAAAGAATTCACTTGACCCAAATGATCCCTATTCTCACTTAATGGAGGTCAGGAACCTTACAGAGGAAGGCGAGAGACTCTATCCACCATGACAGTTCTTTTGTCCATTTTGGTTTTGGATGCACACATGGGATTTTTCTTTAGACCCATCATGTGCTGTGAATCTAAGCCACAGCCTCACATAGGGCCAAGAGGCTGATTCAGACACATCCATTTCCAAAGCAATTAACCGAAGAGGCACAGGTAATGACCATTCAATTCCATTTGAAAACTATTTTCTTCAGGCTTCACAAAGTGTGGCCTGAGGCAAAGACCTTCCTGACATTCAGGGCAACAGAATAGGTAAGCAAAAGGCCCAAAGCAGGGTTTCTCCACTGAGACTTTCTTGGGCATAGTGATATCTGAGTTTTCTGAGATACTCACCATTCCCATCAGCTATCCAGTACATGGCCATGTCACAGAGATTGAGGTGGTACATATCTTGGACACAAAATCATGAGCGTATTCTGGAGAGTGTCCAGAATTCAGGAAGAAAACAGGAATTTAGAAAGATAGCAGGAGTTGCCCATCCATACGGCAACCTGCAGTCCATTCATAAATTGCACAGGATGAATGCTTTGAAGCTTTCTCGTAGACAGGACACATCCATTGATGCATTCTCATTTCTACTGTCTACAATCACGGACACAGTATGATATATAGACACAGAAACAATCACGTTGTCAAAGGACTTACTAGAAACAGTCCACTCCAAAACAAACAAACCAGCTTTCCTAACTATTCTCAGAACATGAGACAAAACCACAAACTCACACTCACACCCAAAAAGGCACCTCTTTCCCCCAAGTAGGTCTGTGTCTATCCGGAGTGTCCTCTGACTTGTGGGCCATACTATGTTCCCCAAAAATGGCGTGTCCTGTCTCCGATCTGGTCTCTTTAGCAAACTCTGTGAAGTTGTCAGGAGCCCGTGGTGAGAAACTATCTGCTTTCTCTGGAAAGGCCAGTCTTCATAGTTTCCAGGCATTTGGCTGTCCTCACATCAGTAGGTACCAAGAAAGAGTGACTCTGTCTTGTTAAATCCAAACAAGTGAGCCCACTGGGACATGGAGTGGGTTTGACTCTGTGTGCCTGGTTTCCTGGATCCCAAGATCACAGACTTTCATCACCAATAATGTAAGGTGAGTTCACTTCCTTCAAGAACTGAATGAAGTCACTGCCTTGGAAACCACTTTGTTTTAACAGTTGCTTCCAAGGTTCCCAAAAGATGGAGTCTGCCTCTACTTGCTGTGACTCATTCATAAGTTAGAATGGTATATCAACCATAGGCACCGGGGAACAGCTCTCCACACAGGCATGGTTTGGTCCATCTTCTCTACATTAGGAAGAGAGAGGCTAATTCAGACACATCCCTTCAACCTGACCAGGTTGTTTGCCATGGAAGATGACTTTTGCTCTCTCAGATCCTTCATACCTGCCTACACCTACTCAAGGGATTATTTCTGCAGGGACTTTTGAGGTTCTCAGCTGGTGGATGATACCCTTCCTTCCTGGATTTTAAGACCAACTCTGTCCCTGCTCTTCTGTAAACTGAGATTGAGGGAACAGTGTATGGTTGGTTAGTGTTAATAGCATGTTCGATTTGGGTTAGGAGTCATTCTGCTGGATGAATTACGGTATTGGGAACCTGTGATATTTATAAGAATATAAATGTGAAATATATGTATGAGATCAGAGATCTGGGAAAGATTTGAAGCCCAGAAAGGCATTGGGCCCTTGATTGGTATACTTAGATTGAATTATGTTCTGCACCGAGGTCTCAGATAAATCAATATACAATGGCATAGGACCCTATACCTCGGATGATTGAAAGTAGAAGAGAACATCCAGTCAAAAAGGGATAGTCTGTAGGATTAGGAAGATAGTCAGTAGGTTTAGGAAGAAGAGTGAGTCTCGGAGTTGGACCAAAAGTTCTTTAGCAATTGGTTTTCAGTTAGAGGGTGAATGTAAATGTCAGCACATGTGAAGAGACAGTCACAATGATGAACTGGGAAAAATATGTAGGAAAGCAGATATCAATAGGGGCATTAGGAAATCAGGAAAAGTATAAAGTGAGTGATAGGATTAGATATTTTCAACAGGCTTGAGGTTAAATATATAATCTTAGGAAGAAACAAATATGTAGTAACCAATAGGATTGACATTTGAGAGCAGTAGGCACCCTGGACATAGATGCTTTTAGTAATCCATGGTCACTTTCCATTTAGGCTTTGGTACAATCATATGTGTGACCTTTGCATTTTGTGTCCAGAATACTACTGTGGTAAAATGTATATGTAGATCAGGTGACATAAGTATTTCTTCCACCATAAAGGGGAGTAATATTCTGGAAACTTATAAATTAGTACTGGGGATACAAATAGGTGTACCTTGTGTTGATGATTATTGAGATGATGCATGAATAGACCATATTGTGAATAAAGTATGTAACTGGATCCAACATTAAATAATGGATTGAGTTTGCATCTGAAAATATATTGGAAATCTTATATTGATATATATACCATCATTCCAACGAGTTATATATGCAATGGTATTATTAGGGTTACGGTTTGTCGTGAAGAGTGAGTTTTGCTTCAAAAATGATTATGGAATCGAAAATAATGTGTTTAGAAAGAAGTCTAGTGAAAAGACCAGTAAAGAAACATGGAGGAATACATGTGTTCTGAAGTAGTAAGTAATTGAAAGTGAACCAAATGCCAAAAAAATTTGTGAAGTTCTGGATGAAAAAATACATCCTATGATGTCCATAAACTGAAGAAATAGTAATGTACCAGTGTTGAGTAAAAATGAACTTCAAATTACACATCATGTCCCATAGCAATCTACTTGCATTGATGTTAAACTGGGTCAGTTACTGTAGAAATATTAGGATTTTTAAGCACCATCCACTGAACTAAGTTTTCAGTAGTAGGAAACCAAAATATATTTCAGGTTTATGAATATTACTGAGAATAATCTTGTGAAAATTTGAATTTAAATGAACATAAATGAATATGAATGAATTTAGGGAGTGTATAATAAGACACATATTTTTCATATTTTTTTAAAATCCGTAGAATATACACACACACACACGCACACACACACACACACATGCACACACACACATTAATATTTAGCAATATATATGCCAATCGATATTCATCATGAAATATAATTCATTCACAAATCCAAAAATATTCATTTTACTGAACATGGATTTATGTATAGTGTTTTTCACTAGGAAGCTCACCCATAGGTGGAATTTTCAGTTCCATCATTATTTAGGGAGAGTCATCTCTTCTCACAATTTTTATATTCCAAAGTCAGTGATCTTACAAGAATGTACGTGTTATACCAGGTAGGATATTGTATATGCATAAAAAAATTACATGTGCTGAATAGGATACAGAGAAAGGGAGACAGGAATTTACATATGTGATAACTTTAAAAAATCATGGAGAAATATTAAAATGAAAAGTTTACTAAATTTAAAACACATACTCTTGATAAAGAGGAAGACAAATACAAATCTACACCATGCTTCCTATAAAAGGACTGTACTTCTATTCAGTTAGGTTTTTTTTTTCTCCATGATATTAGGATTAGTAGTCAGAGTCTAGTAGGGTATGGGTTAGTGTCAGGGATTCAGTATTTCAAATGGAAAATAGGAAAATGAATCTAATGTGTATGCAAACATGTGATACACAAAAATCTTCCCTCTCTTATCCAGAACAATACCTTGACATAACCATCGCTAAAAGTAAGACACAATTAGAGGAGAGGAGTTAGAAAACCTGTGAATACATATGTGGAATGAAAAATGCTCAGGAGTTCACAACACTGGAGGTGGTAAAACAGTTTACAAAAGTATGGGAGATGGTAAACACTTCAGAAACATGGAGCTGTGCTGACCTAAAGACTTATTGAGAAACTTCCTCTGAGGTTAGGCACAAGAAATATATGTATGGCAATATTTAAATCAATGGTTCTGCAACTGATGTGATTCTGCAATCTGGGTCTGCATCTATGAGACCTGGAGGACATGGTTCTTTATTTTGTAATGAACATGAGGCAGCAGGTCTGAAAACTCCCTTTGTAGGTAAACTGTTGCTACTGGGAGCTAAGTGTCTTCCCGTGTGGTCTGTGAAGCCATTTGGTCATCCTCCACTTTTCAGGGTGTTTCTTACTGCTGCACTGGGAATTTGGTATTTGCTTCATGAAATACAATATGTTAAACTGGGACACAATGCTGGAGGGAGTTCTGTCATGTGTGGTTGGTCAGGGTCAGCAAGAGAATGTACGAACCAGGCTTCTATCCCACATAGCTTTCCCCTTGACTATAGCAACCTGATTCTGAACATTGCCCTGAAACCTCTACATATAACAAGATGCCTTTACATATAAAGGTCTGCTGCCTGCACCATGTCAGTCTCAAGATTTGGAAGCCAATGGAAGATCCAGGTGGTCCTACCAAAAATATTTATTTACACACCTATAGTCCACTGCTCTACGCCCACTACCCAGCAGGCTCCAACTTACTGGCATCTCTGTTCTACACCATTTTCACGAAACTCAGTCAATCAAGGCACTGTTTGTTATACTCATGATCAGCAACAGGATATCTAAAGGTTATCCAGTGCCACCTGGTCATGGGGATTTCAAAAATTTCATGGTATTAATCTAGTCATTTTTCAAGTATGAAGTTGGAGGCACTGTGGGTTTCATTTAATTCAGGAACCATTAAATGGTGAGGAAGCTCATTTCAATGAAAGCTCTGGAGAACACTCACAGGCAAGCCTTCCCAAAGAGTGGCCAAAAGGACACATGAATCCAGGCCCATTGAGGTATACAATGTGAGGTCCATGTGTGTTTGGACTCTCAATTATGGCTACCAAGTCTTTAAGAATTAAAACATGTGATATCCTGGCTCAGAATCCCTGAGCTCTGTGGAAAGCCATCCTGGGCCTAGATCTCAGTTTCCCAAAGCGATTCTCATGCGTGGTCTCCTAAAATCCCAACACTATTCATGGCAATACTTCTCTGAGGTCAGTTCCAGAACTCAGTGTCTAAGGGGAATCACACCAGAGTTCAAGCCCTGGTGGACCCAGTCATCTCTTCCAACTACCACACAAATTACCACAATTAAAACAAGAACCCTCCCATATGGGCCTCATCTTCTTTCATATAGACACTCATCATAATCTGGCTGGAGGTTTCCATGAGGGGTGCAGACCAAGACAGTGTCCCAAATAAGCTCCTTTGCCCCTCATTTGCCTAAAGTCAAGGTGGCCTGGACACCCATCCGGTGAACCAAAAGTGATCAAATAGGCCTGCCGTTAATACCGCTCCAATTTGAGGACTACTGTCTGTGGGGTTTAGATTCTTTATGTGAATTTTAGTCATGAGAAAACCCAAGCACAATGGGCTAGCCTCTGCAGGTTTTGTAGAACTCTTTTGACCCAAAGGATCCCATTCTCACTTGATGGAAGTCAGGAACCTTACAGAGGAAGTCGAGAGACTTCCTCCCAATAATTGCTCTTTTGGCGAATTTTCTTTTGGATGCACACATGGTAACTTTCTTTAGATCCATCAGGTGCTGAGAATCTAAGCCACAGCCACACACAGGGCCAAGGGCATGATTCAGACACATCCCTTTCCAAAGCAATTAAGGAAAGTGCCACAGGTATGCCCATTCATTTCCATTTGAAAACTGTTTTCTTCAGGCTTCACAAAGGGGTGGCCTGAGGCAAAGAACTTCCTGACATTCAGGGCAACAGAACAATAGGTAAGCAAAAGGCCGAAAGCAGGGTTTCTCCTCTGAGACTTTCCTGGTCACACTGATATCTGAGTTTTCTGAGATGCTCGCCATCCCCTACAGCTATCCAGTACATGGCCATGTCACAGAGCTTGTAGGTGGTACATATCTTGGACACAAAACCATGGGCCTATTCTTGAGATTGGCCGGAATTCAGGACGAAAATAGAAACTTAGGAAGGTAGCAGGTGTTGCTCATCGATAAGGCAAGCTACAGTCCATTCATAAATGGGGCAATATGAATGCTGAGAAGATTTCTACTGGACACGACACATCCATTGATGGATTCTCTTTTCTAATGTCTACAACCACGGAAACAGTGGAATACACAGACATAGAAACACTCGCCCTGTGAAAAGACTTACTAGAAACAGTCCACTTCAAATGAAACAAACCGACTGTCCTACCTATTCTCAGAAAATGAGACAAAACCACAAACCCACAACCACACCCACAAAGGCACCTCCTTCCCCTAAGTAGGTTTGTGACTATCCAGAGTGTCCTCTGACTTGTGGGCCATAATATGTTCCCCCAAAATGGCCTTTCCTGTCTCAGATCTTGTCTCCTTGGCCAAATCTGTGAACTTCTTAGGAGCCAACGGTGAGCTACTACCTGCTTTCTCATGAAAAGCCCTGCATCCGAGCTTTCCTGGCATTGGGCCTTCCTCACATCTGTAGGTACCAAAAAATACTGACCCTGTCCTTGGTAAATCCAAACAAGTGAGACCACTGGGACTGGGACTGGGACTGGCTCTGTGTGCCTGGCTTCCTGGATCCCACGTTCAGAGAGTTCCATCACCAAGAAAGTGAGGTGAGGTCACTTCCTTCCTGAACTGAATGAGGGCACTGTCTTGGCAGCCACTTTGTCCTAACTGTTGCTTCCAAGGGTCCCAAGAGATTGAGGCCGCCCCTACTTCCTGTGACATTTTCACAAGTTAGAATGGTATATCAACCAAAGGCACCCAGGAATAGATCTCCACACAGGCCTGGTTTGGTCCATGATCTCTACATTAAAAAAAAATCTGATTCAGACACAACCTTTTATCCTGACCGGGTTGTTTGCCATGGAAGATGACTTTTGGTCTCTCAGGTCCTTTATTGCTTCCTACATCTTCTCCAGGGATCATTTCTGCATGGACCTTTGAGGTTCTCAGCAGGTGGAAGTTTTTCTACATTTCTGTATTGTAATATCAACTCCTGCCCTGCTCTTCTGTAAAGTTAGATTGAGGGAACAGTGTCCGGTTATGGTTAAAAACATGCTCGATTTGGGTTAGAAATCATTTTGCTGGATGAATGATCGTATTGGGAACTTGCTATGTGTAGAAGAATATATAGGTGAAATATATGTATGAAAAAAGAAATTTAAGTCTGATTTGAAGCAAAGAAGGGCATTGGGCCCTTGATAGGGATACGTGGTGTTGAATTACGTTCTGCAGAGTTGTCTCAGATAAATCGATATACAATGGCATAGCACCTTGTACGTTGCATGAATTAATGTAGAAGGAACATCACGTCAAAAAGGCATAGTCGGTAGTGAAAGGTTAATAAAATTAATAAAATAGGTACTTGTCACTTCCTGTTTTTCTGTATGCCTAACAAAACACTGTTGAAATCTTGAGAAATGTTTGCTAATCTTGTTCTAGAATGTACTGTTCCCAACAGCCGAACTGCAGAATGTACTCCCTCACTTGGTGTCATGCAAACCGCCCACTCGCCCTTACCCATCACTGAACTTCCCTCTCTTCCCTCTCCAAGGAAAGTATATAAGCTCTGCTTAAGCTGTTCTCAGAGGTCTCTGCTCTATTTAATTTAGCTCTGAGCTCCAGCATGCTGGACCACAAATAAACCCTTTGCTGTTGCATGAGACAGTCTCTTGGTAGTATCTTCCTCTGACACTCGCCTGACCTTTACATATTGAGTTTCCACTGAGTTCCAGCAGTGGCGGACGAGAGAGAGACCCCAACGGGCTCCTCTCGGAGCAAGTAAGGTGCCTCTTTCTGGTTTCAGGTTTCTTGTTAGGGCTTGGCAAAATTGCTGGCGATGAAGAGCCTGGGCTCTCTCCGACGGTGGCTGAGAGACATGTCACAGAGACAAAGGGCACCTCTCTGGAGGACCCCGCAGAGAACTCGGGAAATCAAGGAACAATAGTCTTCTCGACTCAGTGATATTTTCTTTTAGATTCGTTATTGCCATACCATTGGGTTTTGCCGGCTACTCATTCCTGGTCTCAGTGTTGGACGTTCATTGCCTGTCTTTATGGTCTTGTCTTATCTGTGTCGTGTGTCCTTGCTTTTACTGTTTGTGGAACTTTCATTATGGAACAGAGCACGTCAATGCCTCTGTCCCTGACCCTTGATCACTGGACCAAAGTCCGCTTAAGGGCTCAGAATCTTTCTTTTTTTAGTAAAACGCTGGACCTGGCAGAATCTCTGTGCCTCAGAATGGCCCATCTTTGGAGTCGTATGGCCCCTAGAAGGATCTTTCTACTTCCCACTAATTTAAAAAGTCAGAGGTATTGTCTTTCAGCCAGCGCCACATAGCCATCCGGATCAACAGCCATATATCTTAACTTGGCAGGACCTCTGCAAATCTCCTCCTCCATGGGTGAAGCCTTTCCTTGCCCCTACCTCTGCTCCTACTCCTTCCCCCATGATCTCTCAAACCCTCTCAACCTCCTCCTCCTCCACCCTCTGTTCTCCCTGAGTCACAGATTTGACTCTACTGGACTCTTCTCCCCCTCCTTATCCCCTGCCCTCGTCCCCTAACACACAACACACTCTAAGTGATTCCGCTGCTGCTGACTAAGCCTCTCTACCATTGGAGGAAGCTAAGCCGGTAATAGGATCTGACAATGGACCAATGTTCATGACCCAGGTAAGTCAGGGGTTAGCCAGGAACCTGGGGATTAATTGGAAGTTAAATTGTGCTTATAGACCACAGAGTTCAAGACAAGTAGAAAGAATGAATAGAACCATTAAAGAGACCTTAATGAAATTAAGCTTAGAGACCAGCATAAGATTGGACTATGCTCCTGCCTTATGCAATGTTTCATGCAAGAAAAAATCCCTTTGTTTCTTTGAGTAACCTTACCACATGTGAAATTCTTTATGGTGGCCCTCCTCCAGTAGGGGACCTAAGCCCAACTGTAAGACCTAAAGATCCTTTCCACACCCCCTTGCTTGACAGGCTTAAAGATCTTGAAAGAACTCAGTAATACCTGTGAAAACAGCTGGCCACTGCCTACCCAACTGGGAACCAGGGGATTCCACATCCATATCAAGTAAGAGATTTCATCTATGTAAGATGATATCAGGTGTCATCCCTGGTACCCCGCTGAAAAGGACCATACCAGGTGCTATTATAACACCTACAGTGGTAAACGTAAACAGAATCACTTCCTGGATCCATACCTCTCATCTCAAGCCTTCTGCCTATACAGAATCTTTCTGGAAACTGAAAAAGACTGGTAACAGTTTCAAATTGTGTATTGGCAATGTGAATAAGGTTATATACTCTCCCCTTGGCTACAAGTAGTCCTAACCCTCATCAGCCCATTAAGCAGTGATGGCTGATCACAAATCCTACTGGAAAAGAAGTATGGTCTATCTCGCATACAGCCCCCTTAGGGACCTGGTGGCCATCTCTCCACCCAGACATTTGTTAGCTGGCTATAGGTATTTCCTATTGTGATATCCCTGATGAAGAGGATCCCACTAAAATACCATTAAATCCCTTCTGTACCATAGATAATGGAAACAAACATTATGGATGTAGGGACACGCGAGCCAGATGCAGATTGGCTAGTCTAGATTACTAAGTTTGCCTGGCAGACTATCAAAGCCACAAAGAGTAATGGCTGTGTGGGGGAAAAGCCGACTTTTTCTGTATGTCATGGAAATGTGTGCATACAGGGGCTGCCTGATGAAACCCCAATTCTTCATCAAATTCAGTACACAGCATTGGCCACATTACCAATTAGACAACCAAAAACTATGGCACCCAGATGGGTCTCTAGATCCTCAAATTTTGCGTGACCTTTTTAACTTCTGCATGTGCTTAAAAGAGTGAAAGGAAATTCCCCTATGTGGAAGCCTTTTCCCTCCCTCACTCACATCCTGAACTATGCTTCTCCAATAGATCATTATCCTCAGCCTTCTGCTCCAGACCCTCTGATGTCACTCCCATCTCAGCAACTTGATTTCTCCCCTCCAATTACTAGATCAGAAACCCAAAGCTCCACCAGTTCTCAGACCATCGGCCCCTTGCTGAGGTAGCAGGTACATAGGTACCGCTCCACCGACTCATTCCTCTAATCTCCTGTCAGTGCCCTCACCGGGTCCCACCAGGTCCTCTTACCAGCTAACCCAATGCTCAAACGAGCTGAGGAGAGCCCTGAGACCCTTATCCAAGATGTAATATAATTGGCCTTTAAAGTTGCTTTGTCATCACTGAAAACAGGTTACTAAAATTTAAAGTCCCTCACAGGATTTTGGGATCCTCACTCCCGTCTTTCACTCTGCTCTACCTGATCTACTGCTCAAGTTTGCTGCTAGGAAATTCCCAATACCCTTTCGCATTATTCTTTTACATCTCTCTTTTCCCTCATTCGCAGATCCTCGGAGGTGCTCTCAGCCCCACCTTCCCCGTCTTTCCCCCTCTGTACCAGGCCCACAGAAAAGTCTTAAATGACCTTCTTCAGAAGTCTTCACCATGGCTGAGTTTTGAACTTTCAGCAAAACAGTCCCAATAAAGACTTTAATGTAGATAAACTTTCTCTTTCGTATTGCCCTGTTCTACTTGGCCACTGGCTAAAAATCTCAGTACTTCTAAGCTAGACAACCCCTAACTAGTTTTTCACAAAATATGTGAACAAGTCCTCTGGCCTTCAGCTGGGGCTTCACAGAGATGGCTACATTTCTAAGATAAAGAAATTACCAACCGGGCTCCATGGTAACAGCTGGCAGGGGGAAAATAAGAAATGGAAGAAAAAGCTCTCCTCCTCCCAGGTGTCCTTGAAAAGTTAACTTGCCCAGAACAGAAGGAAAAACAGAAACAAATACTGCTTTTTTAAACTTCTGAAGACTGTGAACTTCTGAGCCCCATCCCTTATATGTTGGGTACAAAATTCTGAAACTACCTAAACTTGAGTTTCAGGGGATTAATTGATTACAATAGAAGCAATGCCCTCTGAATACGGTTTCAACCAAATAGGACTGTTTCCCTCTCTTGAGTGCTATCTTAGGTGCCTTGCTTTGTCAGTGCCTACAACAGCATAATTCTATATACTTAAACATTGTTTATGTTTTCATGAAATGATCAAGATATGTGATAAATTGTGTAATGGTGCAGATGTTTCCCAGAGTGCTCTATCATGACGCAGGTTCATTTGAAGATCAAATAGGGGGGGCATACAACCGGTTCCACTGGGAACATATATCCCTCACTTTAGCCATCCTATTAGGAATAGGAGTTGCTGCACGGGTGGGCAGAGGAACCAGTGGCATTGTCCATGGGACACAAAAGATGACCCAATTAGAAGCAGCAATAGAGCAAAAGTAAGATATTAGAAACCTCATTCAGGGCTTTGCATGAAACTTTAACCTCTCTCTCTGAAGTTGTTTTACAGAACAGTTGAGGGTTGGACCTCCTCTTCATTAGAGAAGGGGGCCTTTTTGCTGCATTGAGGGAAGAATGTTGTTTTAATGCTGACTATACTGGAGTCGTAATAAAATCTATGAGTAAATTTAAAAGACACCTTGAAGAGCATCAACAAGTGAGAGAGGGCCCAAAAGGGTGGCTTGAGTCTTGGTTCACACAGTCCCCCCGGTTAACTACGTTTTTATCAACCCTGGCCGGTCCAATAATAATCCTCATATTATTGCTAACTATAAAACCCTGTTTGCTCAACCGTGTAATGTCTTTTCTCCAGGCTCAAATTGGAGGAGTTAAACTTATGGTAATACCCCACTAGCAGACATTGAATGTGACACCCTCCAATGATCATTTTTATGATTAAAATTAGCCAGAAGAAGAAGTGGGGAATGAAATATTAATAAAATAGGTACTTGTCACATCTTGTTTTTCTGTATGCTTAACAGAACACTGTTGAAATCTTGAGAAATGTTTGCAAAACTTGTTCCCAGAATGTTCTATCCCCAGCTGCCAAATTGCAGAATGTACTCCCTCTCCCAGTTGCATGCAAACCGCCCACTCGCACTGACACATCAATACAATTCCCTCCCTTCTCTCTCCAGGGAAAGTATATAAGCTCTACTTCAGCTATTCTCAGGGCTATCTGCACTATTCAGGTGAGCTCTGAACCCCAGCATTCTGGACACCCAATAAACCCTTTGATGTTGCATGAGATAGCCTGTTGGTACTCTCCTCCTCTGCAGCTCGCACCACGTTTACTTGGATGATTGAATGTAGAAGAGAACATCCAGTCAAAAAGGGATAGTGTGTAGCATTAGGAAGATAGTCAGTAAGTTTAGGAAGAAGGGTGAGTATAAGATTTGGAACTAAAGTTTCTTAGCAATAGGATTTCGATTAGAGAGTGAATGTAAATGTCAGCACAAGTGAAGAGTCAGTCACAATGATGAAGTGGGGAAAATATGTAGGAAAGCATATATCAATAGAGACATTACAAAATCAGGCAGAGAATAAAGTGTGTGATAGGATTAGACATTTTGAACAGGGTTGAGTTTAAATATATAATCTTAGGAAGAAACAAATATGTAGTCACAAATAGGATTGACATTTGAGAGCATAGTCAAATTTCAGGTGGATGAATATTTTGAGAATAATCTTGTGAATAGTTGATTATAAATCCACATACATGAACATGAATGAATTTAGGGAGTGAATATAAGACACATATATTTCATATTTTGAAAAACCTGGAGAGTGTATATATATATATATATATATATATATATATATATATATATATATATATATATATACATATATATATATACATATATATACATATACATAAAACACACACACAGACAAAAAAGTAGCAATATATATGTCAATCAAAATTCATTATAAAATATATACCATCCACAGATCTAAAAATATTCATTTTACTGAACATGGATTTATGTATAATGCTGTTCAACTAGCAAGCTCACCCATAGGTTGGATATTCAGTTCCAACAGGGTTTAGTAGGAGTGATCTCTTCTAACAATTTGTATCTGCCAAGTCAGCCACCTCACAAGAATGTACGTTTGGTACCAGATAGGAATCTATATGTGCATATAAGAATACAGAGAAAGGGAGACAGGAATTCACATATTTGTTAACCTTAAAAATACTAGGACAACTATTTCAACAAACAATTGACTAGATTTATAACTCCAACTCTGTATCATGCAAAAGGCAAGTCCATCTATACACCATGCCTACTCTGTACTGCTTGTATTTCTATTCTTTATGGGTTATTTTTCTCCATCATATTAGGATTAGTAGTCAGAGTCTGGTAGGGTATGGGTTACAGTCAGGTATTCAGTCTTTTGAATTGAAAATAGGACACTGAATCCAATGTGTATGCAAATATATGCTACGGAAAAATCTTCCCACTCTCCTCCAGAACAATGCCTTGACATTACCTTCGCCCCAAGTAAGACACAATTAGAGGAGAAGAGTTAGAAAATCTGTGAATACATATCTAGAATGGAAAATGCTCCAGATTTCACATCTTTGGAGGTGGTAGAGGAGTTTCCAAAAGTAAGAGACAGGGTAAACACTCCACAAACATGGAGCTCTGCTGGCCAAAAGACTTTTTGAGAATCTGCCTCTGAGGTTGGGCACTTGAAATATATGTTGTTGTCAGGAGCTTTAGCTTTATTTGTAGTGAAACCATCAAAGCTGGATCTGCATCTATGTGACCTGGAGGAAATGGTTACTTATTTTAAAATAAAAATGAGGCAGCAGTGATGAATTCTCTTTTTGTAGGTAAACTTTGGCCACTGAGGGCTAAGGGTCTTCCCGTGTGGACTGTGAAACCAATGGTCATCCTCAAATTTTCGTGGTGTTTCTTGCTGCTGCACTGGGAGTTTGGTATTTGCTTCATGAAATACAACGAGTTCAAATGGGACACAGTGCTGAAGGGAGTTCTGTCAGGTGTGGTTGGCAGGGTCTCCAGGAGAATGCACCAACCAGGGTTCTATCTCAAGTAGCTTGCCCCCTTGACAATAGCAACATGATACTGAACATTGCCCTGAAACCTCTCCATATAAAAATATGCCTTTACATATATGGGTGTGATGGTTGCACCATGTCAGTCACAGCCATTTGGAAGCCAATGGAAGATCCACATGGCCCCACCACAGATGTTTTATCACACATTTGCATAACACAGCTCTAGGCCCACTACTTACCAGGCCCCAACTTACTGGCATCTCTGTTCTACACCATTTTCATGAAACCCAGTCAATCAAGGCCCTGTCTGTTATACTTATGATCATCAACAGGACATCAAAGGTCCTCCAGTGCCAGCTGGTCATCGGAATTTCTAAAATTTCATGGTAATTATCTAGCATTTTTTCACAGATGCATTTGGAGGCAATGTTGGTTTCAATTCATTCAGGAACCATTAAATGGTGAGGAAGCTAATTTCAGGGAAATCTCTGGAGCACTCTCACAGGCAAGTCTACCCAAAGAGTGGCCAAAAAGTCACATGAAGCCAGGCCCATGGAGGTCTACAAAGCAAGGTCCAAGTGTGTTTTGAATCTCAATTATGCCTGCCAAGTCTTTCAGAATAAAATCATGTAATATCCTGGCTGTGATTCCCAGTGTTCTGTGGAAAGCCACTCTGGGCCTTGATCCCAGGTTCCAATGGCAACTCTCATTCATGGCCTCCTAAAATCCCAACACAATTCATGTCAATACTTCTCTGAGGTCAGTTTCAGAACTCAGTCTCTAAGGGGAATCACAGCAGAATTCAAGCCCAGGCTTACCCAGTCATCTCTTCCAACTGCCACACAAATGACCACAATTATAACCAAAACACTCCTACATGGCCCTCATCTTCTACCATAAAGATACTCATCATAACATCTGGATGGAGGTTTTCATGAGAGGCACATCCCAAGACAGTGTCCAAAATAAGCTCCCTTGCCCCTCATTTGCCGAATGTCAGGGTGGCTTGGACACCCTTCCTGTGAACCAGGAGTGATCAAATAGGCCTGCCCTTAATACTGCTTCGCTTCTCCAATTTGAGGCTCTCTGACTGTTGGGTCTAGATTCTTTTTGTGAATTGGAGTCATGAGAAAAGCCAAGCCCCTCTGCAGAGATTTGAAGAACTCATTTCACCCAAAGAATCCCTATTCTGACATGATGGATTTCAGAAACCTAACAAAGGAAGGCAATATAATTCATGCACATTGATTGAACGTTTTTCCATTTTGGTTTAGATGAACATATGGGATCTTTCTTTACTTCCATCAGGTGCTGAGAATCTAAGTCACAGCCTAAAACAGGGCAAAGGGCCTGAATCAGACACATCGTTTTCCAATGAAATTAAGCAAAGAGCCAGAGGTGATGCACATTCATTTCCATTTGAAAACTGTTTTCTTCAGGCTTAACAAAGGGGTTGCATGAGACAAAGACCTTCCTGATATTCAGGGCAACAGAACAATAGGTAAGCAAAAGGCCCAAAGCAGGGTATCTCCACTGAGACTTTCCTGGTCACACTGATATCTGAGTTTTCTGAGATGCTGGCCATTCCATTCAGGTATCCAGTACATGGCCATGTCAAAGACCTTGGATTTGGTACATATCTTGGACACATAACCATGAGCCTATTCTAGAGAGTGGCCAGAATTCAGGAAGAAAACAGGGACTTAGGAAGGTATTAGGTGTTGCCCGTGCATAAGGCAAGCCACACTCCATTCATAAATTGGGCAGGATGAATGCTGGGAAGCTTTATACTAGACATGACACATCCATTGCTGCATTCTCTTTTCTCATGTCTACTACCACAGGCACAGTGGGATACACAGACATGGAAACACTCACCTCTTCAAACGACTTACTGGAAACAGTTCACTCCAAAACAAACAAACCGCCATTCCTACCTATTTTCAGAACATGAGACAAACCACAAACCCACACGCACTCCCAAAAAGGCACCTCCTTCCCCATAGGTGTATGACTAACCAGAGTGTCCTCTGACTGGTGGCCATACTCTGTTCTTCCGAAATGGCCTGTCCTCTCTCAGATCTGTTTTCCTTGGCCAACTCTGTAAAGTTGTAAGAAAAAAGTGGAGAGCCACTACCTGCTTTCTCAGGAAAGCTCCCTATTCAGAGCTCTCCAGGCATTTGGTAATCCTCACTTCAGTAGGTACCAAGAATGACTGACTCTATCTTTGGTAAATCCAAACAAGTGAGCCCACTGGGACTGGGACTGGGACTGCCTCTGGGTGCCTGGCTCCTTGGATACAAAGTTCAGAGAGTTCCATCACCAAGGAAATGAGGTATGTCACATTCTTTGGAACTGAATGAGGTCACTGCCTTGGCAAAGGTATATCTTATGATGTGCAAAAACTGAAGAAATAATAATGTACCACTGTCGAATACAAATGAATGACAAATTACATATCATGTCCCATAGGAGTCTACTTGCATTGATGTTAGACTGGGTCAGTTACTGTAGAATAATTAGGATTTGTATGCACCATTCACTGAAGTTAGTTTTCAGTACTAGGAAACAAATATGTATTTCAGGTGGATGAATATTTCTGATTATAATCTTGTGAAAAGTTGATTATAAATCCACATACATGAACATGAATGAATTTAGAGAGTGTATATTAGACACATATATTTCATATTTTGAAAAATTTGGAGAGTATATCTATATCTATATCTATATCTATATCTATATCTATATATACACACACACACACACAAACACACACACACAACACTCACAGACATTAAAAAGTACCAATATAAATGCCAATCGAATTCATCAGTAAATATATATCATCCACAAATGCAAAAATATTTATTTTACTGAACATGAGTTAATGTATAATGTTGTTTTACTAGGACGCTCTCCTATAGGTTGAATTTTCATTTCCAACAGCATTTAGGAGGAGTGAACTCTTCTTACAATTTGTATCTGCCAAGACAGCCACCTCACAAAAATGTACGTGTGATACCTGGTAGGATTCTATATATGCATATAAATATACATGTGTGAATAGGCTACAGAAAAGGGAAACAAGAATTCACATATTTGTTAAGTTTAAAAACACATGGAGAATATTTCAATTAAAATTTGACTAGATTTATAACTCCTCCCTTATATAATGCAAATGTCAAGTCCAACAATACAACATGTCTCCTCTGAAGTGCTTGTATTTCTATTGTGTTGGGTTAATTTTCTCCATTATATTAGGATGAATAGTCTGAGTCTACTAGGTATGGGTTAGTGTCAGGGATTCAGTATTTCGAATGGAAAATTGGAAAATGAATCCAATGTGTATGTAAATATATGCTGCACAAATATCCTCCTGCTCTCATCCAGAACAATGCCTTGTCATTACCTTCACCCCAAGTAAGACACAATTAGAGGAGAAGAGTTACAAAATCAATGAACACATATCTGGAATGGAAAATGCTCAGGAGTTCACAACCTTGGAGGTGGTAGAGCAGTTTCCAAAACTAAGGGACAGGGTAAACACTCCACAAACATGGAGCTCTGCTGGCCTAAAAATTTTTTGAGATACTGCCACTGAGTTTTGCACTTGAAATATATGTTGTTTTCAGGAGATTTGGCTTCCTTTGTAGTGAGACCATCAAAGCTGGGTCTGAATCTATGTGACCTGGAGGACATGGTTTCTTATTTCCAATGAACTAGATGAAGCAGTGCTGAATCCTCTCTTTGTAGGTAAACTGAGGCCACTGGGGACTAAGTGTCTCCCCGTGTGGACTGTGAAGCCATTTGGTCCTCCTCCACTTTTTGTGGTGTTTTTGCTGCTGCACTGTGAGTTTGGTATTTGTTTCACGAAATACTAGGAGCTAAACTGGGACACAGTGCTGGAGGGAGTTCTGTCACGTGTGGTGGGTCAGGGTCTGCAAGAGAATGCACCAACTAGGCTCCTATCTCTCACAGCTTGCCCCATTGCCCCCTTGTCCATATCAACCTGATTCTTAATTTTCCTCTGAAAACTCTCCATGTAACAAGATGCCTTTACATACAAGGGTCTGCTGGCTGCACCATGTCAGTAACAAGCCATATGGAATCCAATGGTAGATCCACATGGCCCTACCACAGATGTTTTATCAAACACCTCCCCACCACTGCTCTAGACCCACTACTCAGCAGGCTCCAAATTTCTGGCATCTCTGTTCTACACCATTTTCATGAAACTCAGTAAATCAAGGCACTGTCTGGTATACTCATGATCAGCAACAGGACATCCAATGTTTCTCCAGTGCCACCTGGTCATAGGAATTTCAAAAATTTCATGGTATTTATCTAGCCATTTTTCAAGCATGAAGTTGGAGGCACTGTGGGTTTCAGTTCATTCAGCAAACTTTAAATGGTGAGGAAGCTCATTTCAATGAAATCTCTGGAGAACTCTCACAGGCACGGCTTCCCAAAGAGTGGACAAAAGGTCACATTAGGCCAGGCCCATTGAGGTCTACAATGTGAGGTCCATGTGTGTTTTGACTCTCAACTATGGCTGCCATTTCTTTAAGAATAAAATCATGTGATATCCTTGCTGAGATTCCCAGGCCTCTGTGGAAATCCACCCGGGGCCTAGGTCTCAGTTTCCAAGAGCGACTTTCATGCGTGGCCTCTTAAAATCCCAACAAAATTCATGGCAATGCTTCTCTGAGTTCACTTCCAAAATCCAGTCTCTAAGGGGAATCACACCAGAGTTCACCCCACGTGTACCCAGTCATTTTTTCCAATGCCACACAAATGACCAAAATCAAAACCAAAACACTCCCACATGGCCCTCATCTTATTCCATATAGTCAATCATCTTAACTTCTGGCTGGAGGTTTCCATGAGGGGCGCAGCCCAAGACAGTGTCCAAAATCAGCTCCTTTGCCCCTCATTTGCCTAAAGTCAGGGTAGCCTGGACACCGTTTCTGTGAACCAGGAGTGAACAAATAAGCCTGCCTTTAATACTTCTTTGTTTCTCCAATTTCAGGCCTACTGATTTTAGGTATCAATTCTTTAGGTGATTTAGAGTCATGTGAAAACACAAGCACCTCTGCAGGGCTTTGAAGAACTCATTTGACCCAAAGAATCCCTATTCTCATTTGATGGAGTGCAGGAACCTAACAGAGGAAGGCAAGAGACTTCATCCACAATGAATGATAATTTTTGCCATTTTGGTTTTGGAAGCTCACATGGGATCATTCTTAAGATCTATCAGGTGCTGAGAATCTAAGTCACAGCCACACACAGGTCCAAAGGCTGATAAAGACACATCTCTTTCCAAAGCAATTAAGCAAAGAGCCACAGGTGTGGCCCATTCATTTCCATTTGAAAACTGTTTTCTTCAGGCTTCACAAAGGGGTGGCATGAGGCAAAGACCTTCCTGACATTCAGTGCAACACAACAATAAGTAAGCAAAAGGCCCAAAGCAGGGTTTCTGCACTGAGATTTTTCTGGTCACACTGATATCTGAGTTTTCTGAGATGCTCGCCATTCTCTTCAGCTATCCAGTACATGGCCATGTCACAGAGCTTGGCAGTGGTACATATTTTGGACACAAATCCATGAGCCTATTCTGGAGAGTGGCCAGAATTCAGGAAGAAAACAACAACTTAGAAAGATAACAGGTGTTGCACATCGATAAGACAAGCTGCAGTCCATTCATATATTGGGCAGGATGAATTATGGGAAGATTTATACTAGACAGGACACATCCATTAATGCATTCTCTTTTGTAATGTCTACAACAACAGACACAGTGGGATACACAGAAACAGAAACACTCGCCGTGTCAAATGACTTACTAGAAACTGTCCACTCCAAACCAAACAAACCGCCTATCCTATCTATTCTCAGAACATGAGACAAAACAACAAACCCACACCCACTCCCACAAAGGCACCTCCTTGCCCCAAGTACGTCTGTGACTATCCGGAGTGTCCTCTGACTGGTGGGCCATACTATGTTCCCCCGAAATGGCCTGTCTTCTCTCAGACATTCTTTCCTTGACCAACTCTGTGAAGATGTCAGGAAAAAGTGGTTAGCCACTACCTGTTTTCTCAGGAAAGGTCCATCTTCAGAGCTCTCCTGGCATTTGGCCATCCTCACATCATTAGGTACCAAGAAAACTGACTCTGTCCTTGGTAAATCCAAACAAGTGAGCCCACTGGGCCTGGGACTGGGACTGCCTCTGGGTGCCTGGCTTCTTGGATACCAAGTTCAGAGAGTTCCATCACCAAGGAAATGAGGTATGTCACATTCTTTGGAACTGAATGAGGTCACTGCCTTGGCAACCACTTTGTCCTAACAGTTGCTTCCAAGGGTTACATAAGATGGAGGTTGCCCCTACTTCCTGTGACACTTTCATAAGGTAGAATGTATATCACCATTGGCACCCGGGAACAGCTCTCCACTCAGGCCTGGTTAGGTCCATCTTCTCTACGATAAGAACAGAGAGATTCAGATTCAGACACATCCCTTCATCCTGACCAGGTTGTTTGCCATGGAAGATGACTTTTGCTCTCTCAGGTGCTTCATACCTGCCTACAACTTCTCCAGGTATCATTTGTGCATGGACATTTGAGGTTCTCATCAGGTGGAAGGTTCCCAACCTTCCTGTATTGTAAGAACCACTCTGACAGCTCTTTTGCCCATTTTGGTTTGGGATGCACACATGGGATTTTTCTTTAGACCCATCATGTGCTGTGAATCTAAGCCACAGCCTCACATAGGGCTGAGAGGCTGATTCAGAAACATCCATTTCCAAAGCAATTAAGCAAAGAGGCACAGGTAATGACCATTCTTTTCCATTTGAAAACTATTTTCTGCAGGCTTCACAAATTGTGGCCTGAGGCAAAGACCTTCCTGACATTCAGGGCAACAGAATAGGTAAGCAAAAGGCCCAAAGCAGGGTTTCTCCACTGAGACTTTCTTGGGCATACTGATATCTGAGTTTTCTGAGATACTCGCCATTCCCTTCAGCTATCCAGTACATGGCCATGTCACAGAGATGGAGGTGGTACATATCTTGGACACAAAATCATGAGCGTATTCTGGAGAGTGTCCAGAATTCAGGAAGAAAACAGGAATTTAGAAAGATGGCAGGAGTTGCCCATCCATACGGCAACCTGCAGTCCATTCATTAATTGCACAGGATGAATGCTTTGAAGCTTTCTTGTAGACAGGACACATCCATTGATGCATTCTCTTTTCTAATGTCTACAATCACGGACACAGTATGATATATAGACACAGAAACACTCACCTTGTCAAAGGACTTACTAGACACAGTCCACTCCAAAACAAACAAACCAGCTTTCCTAACTATTCTCAGAACATGAGACAAAACCACAAACTCACACTCACACCCAAAAAGTCACCTCCTTTCCCCAAGTAGGTCTGTGACTATCCGGAGTGTCCTCTGACTTGTGGGCCATACTATGTTCCCCCAAAATGGCGTGTCCTGTCTCCAATCTGTTCTCTTTGGCCAACTCTGTGAAGTTGTCAGGAGCCCATGGTGAGAAACTACCTGCTTTCTCTGGAAAGGCCAGTCTTCATAGTTTCCAGGCATTTGGCTGTCCTCACATCAGTAGGTACAAAGAAAGAGTAACTCTGTCTTGTTAAATCCAAACAAGTTAGCCCACTGGGACATGGAGTGGGTTTGACTCTGTGTGCCTGGTTTCCTGGATCCCAAGATCACAGACTTTCATTACCAAAACTGTAAGGTGATGTCACTTTCTTCAAGATCTGAATGAAGTCACTGCCTTGGAAACCACTTTGTTTTAACAGTTGCTTACATGGTTCCCAAAAGATGGAGGCTGCCTCTACTTGCTGTGACTCATTCATATGTTAGAATGGTATATCAACCATAGGCACCGGGGAACAGCTCTCCACACAGGCATGGTTTGGTCCATCTTCTCTACATTAGGAAGAGAGAGGCTAATTCAGACACATCCCATCAACCTGACCAGGTTGTTTGCCATGGAAGATGACTTTTGCTCTCTCATGTCCTTCATAGATGCCTACATCTTCTCCAAGGATCATTTCAGCATGGACCTTTTAGGTTTTCAGCAGCTGGAAGATCGCCTATATTCCTGTATTGTAAGACCAACTCTGTCCCTGCTCTTCTGTAAAATTAGATTGAGGGAAAAGTGTATGGTTAGGGTTAATAACATGTTCAATTTGGGTTAGGAATCATTCTCTGGAATGAATATTTGTATTAGGAACCTGCGATATTTATAAGAATATATAGGTGAAATATAAGTATGAAAACAGAAATCTAGGTAAGTTTTGAAGCCCAGAAGGGCATTGGGCCCTTGATTGGGATACTTAGCATTGATTTATGTCCTGCACAGTTGTCTCAGTTAAATCAATATACTATGGCATAGGACCTTCTAATTTGGATGATTGAATGTGGAAGAGAACATCCAGTCAAAAAGGGATATTCGGTAGGATTAGGAAAATAGTCGGTGGGTTTAGATAAAAGAGTGAGTATAGGATTTGGACCAAAAGTTCTTTAGCAATAGGGTTTCAGGTAGAGAGTGAATGTAAATGTCAGCACATGTGAAGAGTCAGTCACAATGATGAACTGGGTAAAATATGTAGGAAAGCAATATTTTGAAGACGTATAAATTAATTGGGGGTACAAATAGGTGTACCTTGTGCCTATGAATATAGAGATAATGCATGAATAGACCATACTGTGAATAAATAATATAACTGGTTCGAACTTTAAATAATGGATTGAATTGATTTCTGAAAATATAGAGGAAACCTAATATTGATATACAATCATTTATTCCAAACAGTTATGCATCTAATGGTGATATTAGATTTATGGTTTATCATGAAAAGTGTGTGAGTTTTGCTTCAAAACTGATTATGAAATTAAAAAAAATGTGTTTGCAGAGAAGTCTCATGAAAAGACCAGTCAAGAAACCGGGAGGAATACATGTGTTCTGAAGCAGGAAATGATTAAAAGTGAAAAAATACCTATAAAGTTGTGAACTTGTGGATGAAATATATATCCTATGATGTGCAAAAACTGCAGAAATATTAATGTAGCAGTGTGGAATATAAATGAACATCAAAATACACATCATGTCCCATAGGAATGTACTTGCATTGATGTTAAACTGGGTCAGATACTGTAGAATTATTAGGATTTGTATGCACCATTCACAGAAGTGAGTTGTCAGTACAAGGAAACAAATATGTATTTCAGGTGGATGAATATTTCCAATAATAATCTTGAGAAAAGTTGATTATATTTCCTCATGCATGAACATGAATGAATGTATGAATGTAGAGAGTGTATATAAGACACATATATTTCATGTTTTGATAAATCAGGAGAGTATATATATATATATATATATATATATATATATATATATATATACCAAAAAAACACACAGAGAAACATAAATAAGTAGCAATATATGCCAAATGAAATTTATAATGAAATATATAACATCTACTGATGCAAAAATATATACTTTACTGAACATGAAATTATGTATAATGTTGTTGTACTAGGAAGCTCACCCATAGGTTGAATTTTTAGTTCCAACAGCGTTTAAGAGGGGTAGTCTCTTCACAGAATTTATATCTGCCGAGTCAGCAACCTCACAAAAATGTACGTGTGATACCAGGTAGGATTCTATATGTACATATAAAAATACATGTGCTGTATAGGCTAGAGAGAAAGGGAGGCAGGGATTCACATATTTGTTAATTTTAAAAACACATGAAAAACTATTCCAAATAAAAATTCACTAGATTTATAACACCTAACATTTATTATGCAAAAGAAAAGTTCAAAAATACACCATGCCTCCTCTGACCTGCTTGTATTTCTGTTCTATTTGGGTTATTTTTCTCCATCATATTAGGATTAGTAGTCAGAGTCTAGTAGGGTATGTGTTAGTGTCAGGGATTCAGTATTTTGAATGGAAAATAGGAAAAAGAATCCAATGTCTATCAAATATGTGCTACACAAAATATTTTCCCTCTCTCATCCAGAACAATGCCTTGACATTACCTTCACCCCAAGTAAGACACAATTAGTGGAGAAGAGTTAAAATCTGTGAATATATAACTGGAATGGAAAATGCTCAGGAGTTCACAACCTTGGATGTGGTAGAGAAGTTTCCATAAGTAAGGGACAGGTTAAAAACTCCACAAACATGGAGCTCTGCTGGCCTAAAGGACTTCTTGATAAACTGCCTCTGAGGTTGGGCACTTGAAATATATGTTGTTTTCAGGAGCTTTAGCTTCCTTTGTCGTGAGACCATCAAAGCTGGGTCTGATTCTATGTGACCTGGAGGACATGGTTTCTTATTTTCTAATGAACATGAGGCAGCAGTGGTGAATTCTCTCTTTTAAGTAAAATGTGACCAGTGCGTGCTAAGTCTCTCCCCATCTGGGCTGTGAAGCCATTTGGTCATCCTCCACTTTTTCATGGTTTTTCTTTCTCCTGCATTGGTAGTTTGGTATTTGCTTCACGAAATACAAGGAGTTCAAAAGGGACACAGTGCTGGATGGAGTTCTGCCACATGTGGTGGGTCAGGGTCTGCAGGAGAATGCACCAACCAGGCTTCTATCCCACATAGCTTTCTCCCTTGTCTATTGCAACCTGATTCTTAACATTGCCATGAAACCTCTCCATATAACAAGACGCCCTTACATATTAGTGTCTGCTGGCCTCACCATGTCTGTCACAAGCCATTTGGAAGCCAATGGCAAATCCATATGGCCACATCAGAGATGTATTATGACACACATACACACCACTGCTCTAGGCACACTACTCAGCAGGCACCAACTTACTGGCATGTCTGTTCTAGATCATTTTCATGAAACACAGTCAATCAAGGCACTGTCTAGTATACTCATGATAAACAACAGGACATCCAAAGGTTCTCCAGAGACATGTTGTATAGTTGGACTTGACATTTCCATTATATAAGGTAGGAGTTATAAATCTAGTCAAATTTTAATTGAAATATTCTCATGTGTTTTTAAACTTAACAAATATGTGAATTCTTGTTTCCCTTTTCTGTAGCCGATTCACACATGTATATTTATATGCATATATAGAATCCTACCAGGTATCACACGTACATTTTTGTGAGATGGCTGTCTTGGCAGATACAAATTGTGAGAAGAGTTCACTCCTCCTAAATGCTGTTGGAAATGAAAATTCAACCTATAGGAGAGAGTCCTAGTAGAACAACATTATACATTAACTCATGTTCAGTAAAATAAATATTTTTGCATTTGTGGATGATACATATTTACTGATGAATTCGATTGGCATTTATATTGGTACTTTTTAATGTCTGTGAGTGTTGTGTGTGTGTGTGTGTGTGTGTGTGTGTGTGTGTGTGTGTGTGTATATATATAGATATAGATATAGATATAGATATACTCTGCAAATTTTTCAAAATATGAAATATATGTGTCTAATATACACACTCTAAATTCATTCATGTTCATGTATGTGGATTTATAATCAACTTTTCACAAGATGATAATCAGAAATATTCATCCACCTGAAATACATATTTGTTTCCTAGTACTGAAAACTAACTTCAGTGAATGGTGCATACAAATCCTAATTATTCTACAGTAACTGACCCAGTCTAACATCAATGCAAGTAGACTCCTATGGGACATGATATGTAATTTGTCATTCATTTGTATTCGACACTGGTACATTATTGTTTCTTCAGTTTTTGCACATCACAGGATATACATTTCATCCACAAGTTCACAAATTAATAAGCATTTGTTTCAACCTTAATCATCTTGCTTCAGAACACATGTATTGTCAGGGTTTCTTGACTGGTCTTTTCATGAGACTTCTTTCCAAACACATTATTTTGAATTTCCATAATCATTTTGAAGCAAAACTCACACACTCTTCATAATAAACCAAAACACTAATATTTCCATTAGATATATACCTGGTTGGAATGAATGATTGTATATCAATATATGATTTCCTTTAATTTTTCAGATATCAGTTAATTCATTATTTAAAGTTCAAAAAAGTTATATTATTTATTCACAGTATGGTCTATTCATGCTTTTTCTCTATGTTCCTAGAAACAGGGTACACCTCTTTGTACCCGCGATTCTCATTTTACACCTTCAATATATTGCTCCCAGAAATGGTGAAAGAAATACTCATGTCACCTCATTATCACAGTAATATTCTGGACAAAAAATGGAAAGGTCACACTTATGATTGTACCAAAGCCTAAATGGAAAGTGAACATGGATTTCTAAAAACATCCATGCCCAGGTTGCCTAATGCTGTCAATTGTCAATCCTATTGGTGACTACATATTTGTTTTTTTCCTAATTTATATATTCAAACTCAACCCTGTTGAAAATGTCTAATTCTATCACTCACTTTATACTTTGCCTGATTTCGTAATGTTTCTATTGATATCTGCTTTTCTACATATTTTCCCCAGTTCAACATAGTGACTGACTCTTCATATGTGCTGACATTTACATTCACTCAACAACCTAAAGTCTATTGCTAAAGAACTTTTGGTCCAAATCCTATACTCACTCTTCTTCCTAAACCTACCGACTATCTTCCTAATCCTACTGAATATCCCTTTTTGACTGGATGTTCTCTTCTAAATTCAATCATCCAATGTACAAGGTCCTATGCCATTGTATATCGAATTATCTGAGGCATCTTTGCAGAACATCATTCAAAGCTAAGTATCCCAATCAAGGGCAAAACCCTTCTGGGCTTCAAATCATACCTAGATTTCTGTTTTCCTACTTATATTTCACCTCTATATTCTTGTAAATATTGCAAGTTCCCAATACCATTATTCATCACACAGAATCACTCGTAACCCAAATCAAACCTGTTTTTAACCCCAAGTATACACTGTTCCCTCAATCATTTTACAGAAGAGCAGGGACAGAGTGGTTCTTACAATACAGGAAAGTTGGGGACCTTCCACCTGATGAGAACCTCAAATGTCCATGCACAAATGATACCTGGAGAAGTTGTAGGCAGGTATGAAGCACCTGAGAGAGCAAAAGTCATCTTCCATGGCAAACAACCTGGTCAGGATGAAGGGATGTGTCTGAATCTGAATCTCTCTCTTCATATTGTAGACAAGATGGACCAAACCAGGCCTGAGTGGAGAGCTGTTCCGGGGTGCCAATGGTGATATATATTCTACCTTATGAAAGTGTCACAGGAAGCGGGGCCAACCTCCATTTTATGTTACCCTTTGAAGCAACTGTTAGGACAAAGTGGTTGCCAAGGCAGTGACCTCATTCAGTTCCAAAGAATGTGACATACCTCATTTCCTTGGTGATGGAACTCTCTGAACTTGGTATCCAAGAAGCCAGGCACCCAGAGGCAGTCCCAGTCCCAGTCCCAGTGGGCTCACTTGTTTGGATTTACCAAGGACAGAGTCAGTTTTCTTGGTACCTAATGATGTGAGGATGGCCAAATGCCAGGAGAGCTCTGAAGATGGACCTTTCCTGAGAAAACAGGTAGTGGCTAACCACTTTTTCCTGACATCTTCACAGAGTTGGTCAAGGAAACAAGATCTGAGAGAAGACAGGCCATTTCGGGGGAACATAGTATGGCCCACCAGTCAGAGGACACTCCGGATAGTCACAGACGTACTTGGGGCAAGGAGGTGCCTTTGTGGGAGTGGGTGTGGGTTTGTTGTTTTGTCTCATGTTCTCAGAATAGATAGGAAAGGCGGTTTGTTTGGTTTGGAGTGGACAGTTTCTAGTAAGTCATTTGACACGGCGAGTGTTTCTGTTTCTGTGTATCCCACTGTGTCCGTTGTTGTAGACATTAGAAAAGAGAATGCATTAATGGATGTGTCCTGTCTAGTATAAATCATACCAAAATTCATCCTGCCCAATATATGAATGGACTGCAGCTTGTCTTATCGATGTGCAACACCTGCTATCTTTCTAAGTTGTTGTTTTCTTCCTGAATTCTGGCCACTCTCCAGAATAGGCTCATGGATTTGTGTCCAAAATATGTACTACCTCCAAGCTCTGTGACATGGCCATGTACTGGATAGCTGAAGAGAATGGCGAGCATCTCAGAAAACTCAGATATCAGTGTGACCAGGAAAGTCTCAGTGCAGAAACCCTGCTTTGGGCCTTTTGCTTACTTATTGTTGTGTTGCACTGAATGTCAGGAAGATCTTTGCATCAGGCCACCCCTTTGTGAAGCCTGAAGAAAACAGTTTTCAAATGGAAATGAATGGGCCTCACCTGTGGCTCTTTGCTTAATTGCTTTGGAAAGAGATGTGTCTTTATCAGCCTTTGGACCTGTGTGTGGCTGTGACTTAGATTCTCAGCACCTGATGGATCTTAAGAATGATCCCATGTGAGCTTCCAAAACCAAAATGGCAAAAAATTTTATTCATTGTGGATGAAGTCTTTTGCCTTCCTCTGTTAGGTTCCTGCACTCCATTAAATGACAATAGGGATTCTTTGGGTAAAATGAGTTCTTCAAAGCCCTGCAGAGGTGCTTGTGTTTTCGCATGACTCTAAATCACCTAAAGAATCGATACCTAAAATCAGTAGGCCTGAAATTGGAGAAACACAGAAGTATTAATGGCAGGCTTATTTGTTCACTCCTGGTTCACAGAAACGGTGTCCAGGCTACCCTGACTTTAGACAAATGAGGGGCAAACGAGCTGATTTTGGACACTGTCTTGGGCTGCGCCCCTCATGGAAACCTCCAGCCAGAGGTTAAGATGATTGACTATGTGAAATAAGATGAGGGCCATGTGGGAGTGTTTTGGTTTTAATTTTGGTCATTTGTGTGGCATTGGAAAAAATGACTGGGTCCACGTGGGCTTGAACTCTGATGTGATTCCCCTTAGAGACTGGGTTTTGGAACTGAACTCAGAGAAGCATTGCCATGAATTTTGTTGGGATTTTAAGAGGCCACGGATGAAAGTCGCTCTTGGAAACTGAGACCTAGGCCCCGGGTGGATTTCCACAGAGGCCTGGGAATCTCAGCAAGGATATCACATGATTTTATTCTTAAAGAAATGGCAGCCATAGTTGAGAGTCAAAACACACATGGACCTCACATTGTAGACCTCAATGGGCCTGGCCTAATGTGACCTTTTGTCCACTCTTTGGGAAGCCATGCCTGTGAGAGTTCTTCAGAGATTTCATTGAAATGAGCTTCCTCACCATTTAATGTTTGCTGAATGAACTGAAACCCACAGTGCCTCCAACTTCATGCTTGAAAAATGGCTAGATAAACACCATGAAATTTTTGAAATTCCTATGACCAGGTGGCACTGGAGAAACATTGGATGTCCTGTTGCTGATCATGAGTATACCAGACAGTGCCTTGATTTACTGAGTTTCATGAAAATGTTGTAGAACAGAGATGCCAGTAAGTTGGAGCCTGCTGAGTAGTGGGTCTAGAGCAATGGTGGGGAGGTGTTTGATAAAACATCCGTGGTTGGGCCATGTTTATCTACCATTGGATTCCAAATGGCTTGTAACTGACATGGTGCAGCCAGCAGACCCTTATATGTAAAGGCATCTTGTTATATGGAGAGTTTTCAGAGGAAAATTAAGAATCAGGTTGATATGGACAAGGGGGCAATGGGGCAAGCTGTGAGAGATAGGAGCCTAGTTGGTGCATTCTCTTGCAGACCCTGACCCACCACACGTGACAGAACTCCCTCCAGCACTGTGTCCCAGTTTAGCTCCTAGTATTTCGTGAAACAAATACCAAACTCACAGTGCAGCAGCAAAAACACTACAAAAAGTGGAGGAGGACCAAATGGCTTCACAGTCCACACGGGGAGACACTTAGTCCCCAGTGGCCTCAGTTTACCTACAAAGAGAGGATTCAGCACTGCTTCATCTTGTTCATTGGAAAATAAGAAACCATGTCCTCCAGGTCACATAGATGCAGACCCAGCTTTGATGATCTCACTACAGAGGAAGCCAAATCTCCTGAAAACAACATATATTTCAAGTGTGGAAGCTCAGAGGCAGTTTCTCAAAAAGTTTTTAGGCCAGCAGAGCTCCATGTTTGTGGAGGGTTTACTCTGTCCCTTAGTTTTGGAAACTCCTCTACCACCTCCAAGGTTGTGAACTCCTGAGCATTTTCCATTCCAGATATGTATTCACTGATTTTGTAACTCTTCTCCTCTAATTGTGTCTTACTTGGGGTGAAGGTAATGTCAAGGCTTTGTTCTGGATGAGAGCGGGAGGATATTTGTGCAGCATATATTTACATACACATTGGATTCATTTTTCCAATTTTCCATTCGAAATACTGAATCCCTGACACTAACCCATACCTAGTAGACTCAGACTATTCATCCTAATATAATGGAGAAAATTAACCCAACACATTAGAAATACAAGTACTTCAGAGGAGACATGTTGTATAGTTGGACTTGACATTTGCATTATATAAGGTAGGAGTTATAAATCTAGTCAAATTTTAATTGAAATATTCTCCATGTGTTTTTAAACTTAACAAATATGTGAATTCTTGTTTCCCTTTTCTGTAGCCTATTCACACATGTATATTTATATGCATATATAGAATCCTACCAGGTATCACACGTACATTTTTGTGAGGTGGCTGTCTTGGCAGATACAAATTGTGAGAAGAGTTCACTCCTCCTAAATGCTGTTGGAAATGAAAATTCAACCTATAGGAGAGCGTCCTAGTAGAACAACATTATACATTAACTCATGTTCAGTAAAATAAATATTTTTACATTTGTGGATGATACATATTTACTGATGAATTTCGATTGGCATTTATATTGGTATTTTTAATGTCTGTGAGTGTTTGTGTTTGTGTGTGTGTGTGTGTGTGTGTGTGTATAGATATAGATATAGATATAGATATACTCTCCAAATTTTTCAAAATATGAAATATATGCGTCTTATATACACTCTCTAAATTCATTCATGTTCATGTATGTGGATTTATAATCCACTTTTCACAAGATTATAATCAGAAATATTCATCCACCTGAAATACATATTTGTTTCCTAGTACTGAAAACTAACTTCAGTGAATGGTGCATACAAATCCTAATTACTCTACAGTAACTGACCCAGTCTAACATCAATGCAAGTAGACTCCTATGGGACATGATCTGTAATTTGTCATTCATTTGTATTCGACACTGGTACATTATTGTTTCTTCAGTTTTTGCACATCACAGGATATACATTTCATCCACAAGTTCACAAATTAATAAGCATTTGTTTCAACTTTCACCACTTCTTGCTTCAGAACACATGTATTGTCAGGGTTTCTTGACTGGTCTTTTCGTGAGACTTCTTTCCAAACACATTATTTTGAATTTCCATAATCATTTTGAAGCAAAACTCACACACTCTTCATGATAAACCAAAACACAAATATTTCCATTACATATATACCTGGTTGGAATGAATGATTGTATATCAATATACGATTTCCTTTAATTTTTCAGATATCAGTTCAATTCATTATTTAAAGTTCAAAAAAGTTATATTATTTATTCACTGTATGGTCTATTCATGCTTTTTCTTTATGTTCCTAGAAACAGGGTACACCTCTTTGTACCCCCGATTCTCATTTTACATCTTCAATATATTGCTCCCAGAAATGGTGAAAGAAATACTCATGTCACCTCATTATCACAGTAATATTATGGACAAAAAATGGAAAGGTCACACTTATGATTGTACCAAAGCCTAAATGGAAAGTGAACATGGATTTCTAAAAACATCCATGTCCAGGTTGCCTAATGCTGTCAATTGTCAATCCTATTGGTGACTACATATTTGTTTTTTTCCTAATTTATATATTCAAACTCAACCCTGTTGAAAATGTCTAATTCTATCACTCACTTTATACTTTGCCTGATTTCGTAATGTTTCTATTGATATCTGCTTTTCTACATATTTTCCCCAGTTCAACATAGTGACTGACTCTTCATATGTGCTGACATTTTCATTCACTCAACAACCGAAAGTCTATTGCTAAAGAACTTTTGGTCCAAATCCTATACTCACTCTTTTTCCTAAACCTACCGACTATCTTCCTAATCCTACTGAATATCCCTTTTTGACTGGATGTTCTCTTCTAAATTCAATCATCCAATGTACAAGGACTTTTGCCATTGTATATCTAATTATCTGAGGCATCTTTGCAGAACATCATTCAAAGCTAAGTATCCCAATCAAGGGCAAAACCCTTCTGGGCTTCGAATCATACCTAGATTTCTGTTTTCCTACTTATATTTCACCTCTATATTCTTGTAAATATTGCAGGTTCCCAATACCATTATTCATCACACAGAATCACTCGTAACCCAAATCAAACCTGTTTTTAACCCCAAGAATACACTGTTCCCTCAATCATTTTACAGAAGAGCAGGGACAGAGTGGTTCTTACAATACAGGAAAGTTGGGGACCTTCCACCTGATGAGAACCTCAAATGTCCATGCACAAATGATACCTGGAGAAGTTGTAGGCAGGTATGAAGCACCTGAGAGAGCAAAAGTCATCTTCCATGGCAAACAACCTGGTCAGGATGAAGGGATGTGTCTGAATCTGCCTCTCTCTCTTCTTATTGTACAGAAGATGGACCAAACCAGGGCTGAGTGGAGAGCTGTTCCCGGGTGCCACTGGTGATATACATTCTACCTTATGAAAGTGTCACAGGAAGTAGGGGCAACCTCCATCTTATGTTACCCTTGGAAGCAACTGTTAGGACAAAGTGGTTGCCAAGGCAGTGACCCAATTCAGTTCCAAAGAATGTGACATACCTCATTTCCTTGGTGATGGAACTCTCTGAACTTGGTATCCAAGAAGCCAGGCACCCAGAGGCAGTCCCAGTCCCAGTCCCAGTGGGCTCACTTGTTTGGATTTACCAAGGACAGAGTCAGTTTTCTTGGTACCTAATGATGTGAGGATGGCCAAATGCCAGGAGAGCTCTGAAGATGGACCTTTCCTGAGAAAACAGGTAGTGGCTAACCACTTTTTCCTGACATCTTCACAGAGTTGGTCAAGGAAACAAGATCTGAGAGAAGACAGGCCATTTCGGGGGAACATAGTATGGCCCACCAGTCAGAGGACACTCCGGATAGTCACAGACGTACTTGGGGCAAGGAGGTGCCTTTGTGGGAGTGGGTGTGGGTTTGTTGTTTTGTCTCATGTTCTGAGAATAGATAGGAAAGGCGGTTTGTTTGGTTTGGAGTGGACAGTTTCTAGTAAGTCATTTGACATGGCGAGTGTTTCTCTTTCTGTGTATCCCACTGTGTCCGTTGTTGTAGACATTAGAAAAGAGAATGCATTAATGGATGTGTCCTGTCTAGTATAAATCTTCCCATAATTCATCCTGCCCAATATATGAATGGACTGCAGCTTGTCTTATCGATGTGCAACACCTGCTATCTTTCTAAGTTGTTGTTTTCTTCCTGAATTCTGGCCACTCTCCAGAATAGGCTCATGGATTTGTGTCCAAAATATGTACCATCTCCAAGCTCTGTGACATGGCCATGTACTGGATAGCTGAAGAGAATGGCGAGCATCTCAGAAAACTCAGATATCAGTGTGACCAGGAAAGTCTCAGTGCAGAAACCCTGCTTTGGGCCTTTTGCTTACTTATTGTTGTGTTGCACTGAATGTCAGGAAGGTCTTTGCCTCAGGCCACCCCTTTGTGAAGCCTGAAGAAAACAGTTTTCAAATGGAAATGAATGGGCCTCACCTGTGGCTCTTTATCAGCCTCTTGGACCTGTGTGTGGCTGTGACTTAGATTCTCAGCACCTGATGGATCTTAAGAATGATCCCATTTGAGCTTCCAAAACCAAAATGGCAAAAAATGTCATTCATTGTGGATGAAGTCTCTTGCCTTCCTCTGTTAGGTTCCTGCACTCCATCAAATGACAATAGGGATTCTTTGGGTCAAATGAGTTCTTCAAAGCCCTGCAGAGGTGCTTGTGTTTTCGCATGACTCTAAATCACCTAAAGAATCGATACCTAAAATCAGTAGGCCTCAAATTGGAGAAACAAAGAAGTATTAACGGCAGGATTATTTGTTCACTCCTGGTTCACAGAAACGGTGTCCAGGCTACCCTGACTTTAGGCAAATGAGGGGCAAACGAGCTGATTTTGGACACTGTCTTGGGCTGCGCCCCTCATGGAAACCTCCAGCCAGAGGTTAAGATGATTGACTATATGGAATAAGATGAAGGCCATGTGGGAGTGTTTTGGTTTTAATTTTGGTCATTTGTGTTGCATTGGAAAAAATAACTGGGTCCACGTGGGCTTGAACTCTGGTGTGATTCCCCTTAGAGACTGGGTTTTGGAACTGAACTCAGAGAAGCATTGCCATGAATTTTGTTAGGATTTTAAGAGGCCACGCATGAAAGTCCCTCTTGGAAACTGAGACCTAGGCCCCGGGTAGATTTCCACAGAGGCCTGGGAATCTCAGCAAGGATATCACATGATTTTATTCTTAAAGAAATGGCAGCCATAGTTGAGAGTCAAAACACACATGGACCTCACATTGTAGACCTCAATGGGCCTGGCCTAATGTGACCTTTTGTCCACTCTTTGGGAAGCCGTGCCTGTGAGAGTTCTCCAGAGATTTCATTGAAATGAGCTTCCTCACCATTTAATGTTTGCTGAATGAACTGAAACCCACAGTGCCTCCAACTTCATGCTTGAAAAATGGCTAGATAAATACCATGAAATTTTTGAAATTCCTATGACCAGGTGGCACTGGAGAAACATTGAATGTCCTGTTGCTCATTATGAGTATACCAGACAGTGCCTTGATTTACTGAGTTTCATGAAAATGGTGTAGAACATATTTGTGTATGCAAATATGTGCTACACAAAATCTTCCTACTCTCATTCACAACAATACCTTGACACTATCTTTGCCCCAAGTAAGACAAAATAAAAGAAGAAGAGTTAGAAAATCTGTGAATACATATCAGGAATGGAACATGATTGCGAGTTCACAATCTTGGAGGTGGTAGAGGAGTTTCCAAAAGTAAGGGACAGGGTAAATATTGCACAAATATGGAGATGTGCCAGCCTAAAGACTTCTGGAGAACCTGCCTCTGAGGTTGGCCACTTGAAGTATATGTTGTTGTCAGGACCTATGGCTTCCTTTCTAGTGAGACCACCAAAGCTTGGTCTCCATCTATGTGACCTGCAGAACATGGTTTCTTATTTTCCAAAGAAAGTGAGGCAGCAAGGCTGAATTCTCTCTTTGTAAGTAAACTCTTGCCACTGAAGGCTAAGTGTGGCCCCGTGTGGACTGTGAAGCCATTTGGTAATCCTCCACTTTTCATGGTGTTCTTGCTGCTACACTGGGAGTTTGGTATTGGCTTCAGGAAATACAAGAAATTCAACTGGGTCACAGTGCTGGAGGGAGATCTGTCACGTGTTGTGCGTCAGGGTCTGCAGGAGAATGCACCAACCAGGCTTCTATCCCACATAGCTTGCCCCCTTGACCATAGCAACCTGATTCTGAACATTGACCTGAAACCTCTCCATTCAACAAGATGCCTTTACATACAAGGGTCTGCTGGCTGCACCATGTCAGTTACAAGCCTTTTGGCAGATCCACATAATCCCAACACAGAAGTTTTATCACAGACCTGCAAAACACTCCTCTAGGCCCACTACTCAACAGACTTTAACTTATTTGCATCACTGTTCTACACCATTTTCATGAAACCCAGTCAATCAAGGCACTGTCTGGTACACTCATGATCAGCAACAGGAAATCCAAAGTGTATCCAGTGACACCTGGTGATGGGAATTTCAAATTTTTATGATGTTTATCTAGCCATTTTTCAAGGATGAGGTTGGAGGCACTGTGGGATTTAATTCATTCTGGAAACATCAAATGGTGAGAAAGCCCATTTCAATGAAACATCTGGAGAACTCTCACAGACAAGACTTCCCAAAGAGTGGCCAAATGATCAAATGAAGCCAGGCCCATTGAGGTCTACAATGTGAGGTCCATGTGTGTGTTTACTCTCAACTATGGCTGTCAAGTCTTAAAGAATAAAATCATGTGATATTCTGGCTCAGATTCCCAGTGCTCTGTGGGAAGCCCCCTGGACCTAGATCTCAGTTTCCAAAGGCCACTACCATGTGTGGCCTCCAAAAATCCCAACACAATTCATGGCAATACATCTCTGCAGTAATTTCCAAACTCAGTCTCTAAGAAGACTCACACCAGAGTTCAAGCCAAGGTGGACCCAGTCATCTCTTCCATCAGCCAAACAAATGACCACAATTAAAACCAAAATACTCCCACATGGCTCTCAACTACTTCCACATAGACACTCATCATTACCTCTGGCTGGAAGTTTCCATGAGGGGCGCAGCTGAAGACAGTATCCAAAATATGCTCCCTACCCTCATTTGTCTAAAGTCAGGGTGGCTTGACAACCTATCTGTGAACAAGGAGTGATCAAATAGGCCTGCCATTAATACTGCTCTGCTTCTCCAATTTGAGCCTAATGTCTGTGGGGTTTAGATTCTTTATGTGAATTGGAGTCATGAGAAAATCCAAGCACCTATGGGCTTGCCTCTGCAGGGCTTTGAAAAACTTTTTGAACCAAAGGATACCTATTCTCACTTGATGGAAATCAGGAACCTTACAGAGGAAGGCGAGAGACTTCATCCACAAGACTGCTCTTTTTCCATTTTGGTTTTGGATGCACACATGAGATCTTTCCTTAGATTCATCAGGTGGTGAGAATCTAAGTCACAGCCTCACACAGGGCCAAGAGGCTGATTCAGACACATCCCTTTCCATGGCAATTAAGCAAAGAGCCACAGGTGATGCTCATTATTTTCCATTAGAAAACTGTTTTCTTCAGGCTTCACAAAGGGGTGGACTGAGGCAAAGACCTTCCAGACATTCAGGGCAACGGAACAATAGGTAAACAAAAGGCCCAAATCAGTGTTTCTCCACTGACACTTTACTGGTCACACTGATATCTGAGTTTTCTGAGTTCCTCTCCATTCCCTTCATCTATCCAGTACAAGGCCATGTTACAGAGTTTGGAGGTGGTACATATCTTTTACACAAAACCATGAGCCTATTCTTGAGAGTGGCCAGAATTCAGGAAGAAAACAGGAACTTAGGAAGATAGCAGGTATTGCCCATTCATAAGGAAAGTCGTAGTCCATTCATAAATTTGGCAGGATGAATGCTGAGAAGCTTTCTACTAGACAGAACACATCCATTGATGCATTCTCTTTTCTAATGTCTATAACCACAGACACAGTGGGATACACAAACCCACAACCACACCCACAAAGGCAACACTTTCCTCCAAGTTGGTTTGTGACTATCCAGAGTGTCCTCTGACTGGTGGGCCATACTATGTTCCCCAAAATTGCTTGTTCTGTCTCAAATCTGCTTTCCTTTGCCAACTCTTGAAGTAGTCAGGAGTCAGCGGTGAGCCAATACCTGCTTTATCAGGAAAGAACCATCTTCAGAGCTTCCCTGGCATTTGGCCATCCTCACATCAGTAGGTAAGTGCCGTAGCCCGGCTGGCTGGGCAAAATAACCGGGGGGGTGACGAACAACTTGTGTAGACTGATGCAGCAGGCCTGGAAGCCGTTTATTGTTGAATAAGAGCGGTATTTATACATTTTACACAGCCTATCTAACTAGCATGAAATAGATACAGCAGTCAAACAATAAGGAATCTCCACACTTAATGGCTCGCTTTTGTTACTTCACAAACCACTCCCTCTGGCATTTTGCCAGGCGCCATCCAGACTTCTTTACAGGCTCTAACATTTCTCTGGCAAAATAACAGGTGCCAATCTGACTTGTTTACAGACGTTAACATTTCCCCCTTTTGTTTAATTTAAATAAGGACCATAGTGTTTTTTACAGAAACACCATAAATAACCTGCTAGAAACAGAAAGGGAGGATACAAAATGTTACAATACCAATCCAATTGATGGCTCCATGCAAGAAGCCCTTGGAAAACTTATACCAGCAATGACACCGTTAGCAAAGATACCGAGTTACAAGTTGTTGTAGATTACAGTCTGTTGTCTCAGTCCAGATAAAGCAGTGTCTCAATAGATTAACTCAGAGTTCAGGTAAATCACAGTCCAGGTAAGTTCTCCAGGCAGCTAGCTTAAGTTGTAGTAGCAGAAACAGCGATAGCTCCGAAGTCTCCTCGGGTTCTCAGCCGAAGTTTCCTCCAGTTCTCAGCAACATTGTAAATTCTTCCACCTTTGTTTTCACCGGCACTTGGACGAAGGCAGGAACTCCGGATGGCTAAAGAAAATCCTGTAGCATTTCACTAAGAAAACAACCTTCTGAACAATTTTAGTACATTATCTCAAGGTTTTTTACATTTGAAATAAGCCTTAATAGTACTCATTACTCATCAGCCTGCAGGTGTGGGAGACCCATTGTAGTTACTGGCCTTGGAAATGATCAAACTTCAGGGATGCCAGTGGCATCTTCTGCCAGCTGTAGCATCCTGGGCAGCCCCAGATGGTCCCAGGGAGAGTCCTGGGCTCAAACTTCTTCCGGGCACAGGGAGCAAAACCCTGCGAGACTGTGCCTCCAGGTCAGGTCTAGATTTGGGCTCACAGTGGTGATCCGCTCCCCCGGGCAGGGGGGCGGGGAAGAGCCCTCAACTGCCTCTTGGAAAATTCTTACTGCGCCATGATCGGCTTGGGCAGGTGGCAGCCGCCTTGTCATTTCACGCACCCTCCAGTATCGAAAAGTATTCAGTAATAGCCTTTTGCTGCAACTTTTTTCCTGATAATCCTTCTTCTTCTGAACTTTCTTTTTCTTTCTGACTAGAGTTTCTGGGCTTTTATCAACACATGCCCTAACTATTCTTGGTTCCACTGGGGTGCCTTTTTCTCTTATCAATTTACTTCTCACCCCTTCCATATTTTCATCACAAAGACAATACAACATTTCAAGACAAAACAAGACACAAACATACTGCATCAATCTTCTCCATTTTCTCGAAATGGTCATTTTTCCTATCGCCCTATCTGCCTAGGGACGAGCAGATTGCTCCCGTCCTATCTATGGACAGAAAGCTTTTTTCGACCCTTACCCGTGAGTGTCCCAGGGCTCCCCGTAACGGGCCACCATCTGCCGCAGTCCCGCTGCAGCAGAATAACCTGGGGGGTGACGAATAACTTGTGTATGTTGATGCAGCAGGAATGAGAGCCGTTTATTGTAAGATCTGAGCGATATTTATACATTTTACACAGCCTATCTCATTAGCATAAAATAGATACAGCAGTCAACCAATAAGGAATCTTCACACTTAATGGCTCGCTTTTGTCACTTCACAAACCACTCCCTCTGGCATTTTGCCAGGCACCATCCAGACTTGTTTACAGACTCTAACATTTCTCCAGCAAAATAACAGGTGCCAATCTGACTTGTTTACAGACCTTAACAGGTAAGAAGAAAGACTGACTCTGTCTTTGGTAAATTCAAACAAGTGAGACCACTGGGACTGGGATTGGTAATGGCTCTGGGTGCCTGGCTTCCTGGATCCCAAGTTCAGAGACTTTCATCACCAAGGAAGTGAGGTGTGGTCACTTCTTTCAGGAACTGAATGAGGTCACTGCCTTGGCTACCACTTTGTCCTAACAGTTGCTTCCAAGGGTTCCATGAGATGGAGGCTGCCCCTACTTCCTGTGACAATTTCATATGTTAGAATGGTATATCAACCATACGCACCTGGGAAGAGCTTTCCACACAGGCCTGGTTTGGTCTACTCTACATTAAGAAGAGTGAGGCTGATTCAGACACATTCCTTCATCCTTCCAGGTTGTTTGCCATGGAGATGTCTTTTGCTCTCTCAGGTCCTTCATAGCTGCCTACATCTTCTCCAGAGATCATTTCTGCACGTACCTTTGATGTTCTCAGCAGGTGGAAGATCCCATACATTCTTGTATTGTAAGACCAACACTGTCGCTGCTCTTCAGCAAAGTTAGATTGAGGGAACAGTGTATGATTAGTGTTATTAACATGTTCGATATGGGTTAGGAACCATTCTGCTGCATGAATAATGGTATTGGGAACCTGTGATATTTACAAGAATATAGAGGTGAAATATATGTACGAAAACAGAAATCTAAGTAAGATTTGAAGCCCAGAAGGTCATTTGTCCCTTGATTGGGATACTTAGCGTTGAATTACATTCTGCACAGATGTTTCAGATAAATCGATATAAAATGGCATAGGACCTTTCACCTTGGATGATTGAATGTAGAAGAGAACATCCAGTCAAAAAGTGATAGTGGGTAGGATTAGGAAGATAGTCGGTAGGTTTAGGAAGAAGAATGAGTGTAGGATTTGGAACAAAAGTTCTTTAGAAGTAGGGTATCGCTAAGAGAGTGAATGTAAATATCAGCATATGTGACGAGGAAGTCACAATGATTAACTGGGGAAAATATGTAGGAAAGCAGATATCAATAGAGACATTACAAAATCAGGCAAAGTATAAAGTGAGTGACAGGATTAGACATTTTCAACATGGTTGAGTTTGAATATATAATCTTTGGAAGAAACAAATATGTAGTCACCAATAGGATTTTCATTTGAGAGCATTAGGCAACCTGGACATGGATGTTTTTAGTAATCCATGTTCACTTTCCATTTAGGTTTTGTACAATCATAAGTGTGACCTTTGCTTTTTGTGTCCAGAATATTACTGTGATAAAATGTATATGTAGATCAGGTGACATGAGTATTTCTTCCACCATTTCTGGGAGCTATATTTTGAGGACGTATAAATTAGTATTGGGGGTACAAAGAGGTGTACCTGTGTCTATGAATATAGAGATAATTCGTGAATAGACTGTACTGTGAATAAATAATATAACTGGTTCCACTTTAAATAATGGATTGAATTGATATCTGAAACTAAGTAAGAAATCTTATATTTATATAGAACCATTCATTCCAACCAGTTACACATCTAATGGTAATATTAGTGTTATGGTTTATTGTGACGGGTTTGTGAGTTTTGCTTCAAATGTGATAATGGAAATCGAAAATAATGTGTTTGGAAAGAAGTCTCATGAAAAGAGCAGTCAAGAAACATGGAGGAATACATGTGTTCTCAAGCAGGAAGTGATTGAAAGTGAAACAAATGCCTATAAATTTGCGAAATTTTGATGAGACATATATGCTATGATGTGCATAAACTGAAGAAATAGTAATGTACCAGTGTTGAATAAAAATGAACGTCAAAATGCACATCATGTCTACTTGCATTGATGTTCAACTGGGTCAGTTACTGTAGAAATATTAGGATTTTGGGGGGGGATTAATAATACAATTTATTTTAGCACTAGCATGCCACAGAATGTAGAGGAAAGATCAATGGATTTTTAGTTATAGCACTAATAATCTAACATTTAGTGACTATTTTGGATAGTCTAAAATTACATAAGGCTATGTAACATAATTTTTTTTATTTAACATTCATCAAAGCTTGGAATTTTCATAATATTTCTTCTTTTTTATTTTTTATTTTTTCAGTTGTTGATTGACCTTCATTTTGTTTATTTGTATGTGGTGCTGAGAATAGAACCATGTGCCTTACACATGCTAGAAAAGCATGTTACCACTGAGCCACAAACCCAGCCCCTCCACTTTTATCTTAACATCATACACTCATGTCCCTCTTCTTTACTCACTTTCTTCCCCATTTTCCCCCTTCTCTCCCTTCCTTTTTCGTTTCCCCTCCATATCTATTTTTCTCTCATGTCATTACAAACAGTAGTATGCTATGAAATTTAAGTTTAAGACTGTTTTTTATAGTCATTCTTTTTCTTGAGAAAATCTAAAAATTATAATCACCTGATAGATATATTACAATACATTTATTACACATATGTATCTATATTCATGCATATGCATTACATATATTATATATATATACATATATATTTAAAAGTACTTTGATTTTCCTGTTAGAAATAATATAGACCAAGTCTTTCTTAATTCTCAATTCTTCCATAATTAACATCTTACAGTGAAAATCAAATAAACATATTTAAGTAAAAAGGTATCATTCTTATTTATCAATACTGATAATTTAAGGTTTTATATCACATTAAGCTGTAATATGGCATATTAACTCTTATGAATTAGAGAAATTTTATTTGAACAACCTATTATTTAAGGACCATATGCACTGACATTTTAAATGGCGTTCTTGTGATTTCTATTTCTATCAATTGTGTATTAATTGCCAAATACTTATGTTAGTACTTTTCATGTTCATAATTGATATAAAGTCAATTGTTTAATTCTTCTTGTAAGTAGTTACTTATTACAGTAGGGACATTATTAATAATACAACATCTTTATAAGAAAAATGGTACAAATTTATTTTCATGCAAAATTAAGAATAATTGCATGCTCTAAATGTTTGATTGTTGATACTTATAATAAAGAGCTTTTGATGAGTCTCTTCCCCAGTAAAACATAAAATGCAAAGATAATGTCCAAATAAAGATAAGAAAAATACACATTATCAGATAGAAACTATTAAATAAAAGATGAAAAGAACAATCCAACACATTGTACGAACTTGTCAGATGAGGTAGTATTCTGGAAGAATAGCCTAAGACTAGACCTTGTCCATGTCAAAATATTCACGAAAAAAATGAAGTATGAAAAGTGTAGAAAATGCTATGAATTTTTCATGAAGATAGGTGAATTATCCTTTCATCTCAATTTATGTGCATTTTCTGGTAAAATAAATTTGTGATATTTACAACTACACAAAACAAAGTTTCTGCATAGCAAAATGAATACATCTGAACCCATTTTTAGCTGATTTCTTCCCACTAAATTTTAAACCTTTATTTATTTATTTATTTATTTTTATTGGTTGTTCAAAACATTACAAAGCTCAAGATATATCATCTTTCATACATTTGACTCAATTGGGTTATGAACTCCCATTTTTTCCCCAAATACGAATTGTAGAATCATATCGGTTACACATTCACACTTTTACATAACGGCATATTAGTGACTGTTGTATTCTGCTACCTTTCCTATCCCCTACTATCCACCCTCTCCTCCCCTCCCATCTTCCCTCTCTACCTCATCTGCTATTGTTCAATTCTCTCCATTGTTTCCCCCCCACTTCCCCTCACAACATTTTATATGCGATTTTGTGTAACATTGAGGGTCTCCTACAATTTTCATAAGCTTTCCCTTCTCTCTCCCTTTCTCTCCCCCCATTCGTCTTTGTTTAATGTTAATATTTTCCTCATGCTCTTCCTCCCTGTTCTGCTCTTATTTGCTCTCTTTATATCAGAGAAGACATTTGGCATTTATTTTTTAAGGACTGGTTAGCTTCGCTTAACATAATATGCTCTAATGCCATCCATTTCCCTGCAAATTCTATGATTTTGTCATTTTTGTGCTGTGTAATACTCCATTGTGTATAGATGCCACATTTTTTTATCCATTAATCTATTGAAGGGCATCTAAGTTGGTTCCACAGTCTAGCTATTGTGAATTGTGCCGCTATGATCATTGATGTGGCAGTATCCCTATAGTACGCTCTTTTAAGATCCTCAGGGAACAGTCCAAGAAGGGTGATAGCTGGGTCAAATGGTGGATCCATTTCCAGCTTTCCCAGGAATATCCATACTTCTTTCAAAATTGGCCTCACCAATTTGCAGTCCCACCAGCAGTGTACAAGTGTACACTTTTCCCCACATCCTCACCAACACTTATTGTTGTTTGACTTCATAATGGCTGCTCATCTTACTGGAGTAAGATGGTATCTTAAGGTGGTTTTGATTTGCATTTCTCAGACTGCTAGAGATGGTGAGCAATTTTTCATGTACTTGTTGATTGATTGTATGTCCTCCTCTTTGAAGTGTCTGATTAGGTCCTCGGCCCATTTGTTGATTGGGTTATTTGTTATCTTATTGTTTAATATTTTGAGTTCTTTGTATATTCTGCATATTAGGGCTCTATCTGAAGTGTGAGGGGTAAAAATTTGTTCCCAGGATGTAGGCTCTCTATTTACCTCTCTTATTGTTTCTCTTCTTGAGAAAAAAACTTTTTAGTTTAAGTAAGTCCCATTTGTTTTTTTCTTGTTATTAACTCTTGGGGTATTGATGTCTTATTAAAGAATTTGGAGCCTGACCCCACAGTATATAGATCGTAGCCAACTTTTTCTTCTATGAGACGCAGTGTCTCTGATTTGATATCTAGCTCCTTGATCTATTTTGATTTAACTTTTGTGCATGGTGAGAAAACGGGATTCAGTTTCATTTTGTTGCATATGGATTTCTAATTTTCCCTGCACCATTTGTTGAAGATGCTATCCTTCATCCATTGCATGTTTATAGCCACTTTATCAAATATAAGAAAGTTGTAATTTTGTGGATTGGTTTCTCTGTCCTCCATTCTATACCATTTGTCCACCTGCCTGTTTTCATACCAGTACCACACTGTTTTTGTTACTATTGCTTTGTAGTAAAGTTTGAACTCTGCTATCGCTATACCTCCCGATTCACACTTCCTGCTTAGAATTTCTTTTGCTATTCTGTGTCTTTTGTTTTTCTATATGAATTTCATGATTGCTTTATCATTTCTACAAGAAATGCCATTGGGATTTTGATTGGCATTGCGTTAAACCTGTATAGAACTTTGGGTAATTTCGCCATTTTGATGAATTTAGTTCTGCCTATCCATGAACAGGGTACATTTTTCCATCTTCTAAGATCTTTTTCTATCTCTCTCTTTAGGGTTCTGTGGTTTTCACCTCTTTTGTTAGGTTGATTTCCAAGTATCTTATTTTCTTTGAGGATATTGTGAATGGAGTGGTTTTCCTCATTTCAATTTCAGAAGTTTTGTTGCTGATATACAGGAATGCCTTTGATTTATGCGTGTTGGTTTTATATCCTTCATTTATTAACTCTAGCAGTTTCTTTGTAGACCCTTTTGGGTCTGTTAAATATATTACCATGTCATCCACAAATAGCGATAATTCAAGTTCTTCTTTTCCTATTTTTATGCCTTTAATTTCTTTTGTCTGTCTAATTTCTCTGGCTAGTATTTCAAGAACTAAATTGAATAGAAGTGGTGATAGAGGGCATCCCTGTCTTGTTCCAGATTTCAGAGGGAATGCCTTCAGTTTTCTCCATTTAGGATGATCCTAGCCTGAGGTTTAGCATATATAGCTTTTACAATGTTGAGGTAAGTTCCTGTTATTTCTAGTTTTTCTACTGTTTTGAACATAAAGGGATGCTGAACTGTGTCGAATGTTTTTACTACATCTATCGAGATGATCATATGGTTCTTGTCCTTAAGTCTATTGATGTGGTGAATAGCATTTATTGATTTCCGTATATTGAACCAGCCTTGCATTCCAGGGAAGAATCCTACTTGATCATGGTGCACAACTATTTTGATATGCTTTTGGATTCAATTCACACGGATTTCATTGAGAATTTTTGCATCCAAGTTCATTAGAGATATTGGTTGTAGTTTACTTTTTTGAAGTGTCTTTGTCTGGTTTTGGGATCAGGGTGATTTTGGACTCCGAGAATGAATTTGGAAGCGCTCCTTATTTTTCTATTTCTTGATATAGCTTGAAAAGTATTGGTACTAATTCTTCTTTGAAGGTTTTTTTGAACTCTGCTCTATACCCATCAGGTCCAGGGCTTTTTTTGGTTGGTAGTATTTTGATGGCTTCTTCTATTTCTTCATTTGTTTTTGGTCTGTTTAAATTGTGTGTGTCTTCCTGACTGAATCTGGGCAGATCGTATGACTTAAGAAATTTGTCGATATTTTAACTATCTTCTATTTTATTGGAATATAGGGTTTCAAAATACTTTCTAATTATCTTCTGTATTTGTGTACTGTCTGTTGTGATATTGTCTTTTTCATTCCATATGTTAGTAATTTCAGTTGTCTCTCTTCTTCTCATCCTTAGCATGGCTAAGGGCCTGTAAATCTTATTTATTTTTTCAAAGAACCAACTTTTAGTTTTATCAATTTTTTCAATGTTTTTTTTTGTTTCAATTTCGTTGATTTCTGCTCTAATTTTAATTATTTCTTGTCTTCTACTACATTTGCTGTTGTTTTGCTCTTCCTTTTCTAGGTTTTTGATGTGTACTGTGAGTTTATTTATTTGTTGTTTTATTCTTTTTTTGAGGAAAGAACTCCAAGAAATGAATTTCGCTCTTAAAACTGCCTTCTTTGTGTCCCATAGATTCCAGTACGATGTGTCTGTATTGTCATTTGATTCTAAAAATATTTTTATCTCCTCCTTTATGTCTTCTGTAACCCATTGATCATTCAGTAGAATATTGTTCATTTTCCATGTGATGTAGGATTTTTCCTTCCTTCTTTTATCATTGATTTCCAGTTTCATTCCATTATGATCAGATATGGTGCATGGTATTTTCTCCACGCCTTTATATTTACTAAGAGTTGCCCAATGGCATAATATATGGTCTAACTTGGAGTAGGATCCATGTGCTGCTGAGAATAAAGTGTATCCACTTGATGATGGTTGATGTATTCTATATATGTCGGTTACGTCAAGGTTATTGATTGTGCTGTTGAATTCTATAGTTTCTTTATTCAGTTTTTTATAGAGGATCTGTCTAATGGCGAGAGCGGTGTGTTGAAGTCACCCATAATTATTGTGTTGTAGTCTATTTGACTCTTGAACTTGAGGCGAGTTTGTTTTATGAGCATTGCAGCTCAATTGTTTGGTGCATACCAATTGATAATTGTTATGTCTTGTTGGTGGATGGTTCCTTTTAACAATATATAGTGTCCTACTTTATCCCTTTTGATTAATGTAGGTTTGAAGTTGATTTTATATGATATGAGTATGGCCACTCCTGCTTGCTTCCGAGGGCCATATGAGTGGTATGATTTTTCCCAACCTTTCACTTTCAGCCTGTGTATGTCTTTACCTTTCATATGAGTCTCTCGAAGGCAGCATATTGTTGGATTTATTTTTTTGATCCAGGTTACTAGCCTATGTCTCTTGATTGGTGAGTTTAGATTTTTAACATTTAAGGTTACAATTGAAATATGATTTGTACTTCCAGTCATGTTTATTTATTTATTTATTTTAATTTGGGTAGTTTTTACTTTTTGGTTTTTTTCTTACCCCTTTACTGAGATACCTCCCGCTGTTAGTTTTGGGCACTATTTTTCAATTCCTCTTCTTGTAGTATTTTGGTCAAAATGCTTTGCAGTGCTGGTGTTCTGTCTGCGAATTCTTTTAGCTTTTATTTATCAGGAAGGACTTAATTTCATTGTCAAATCTGAAGCTTAATTTTGTTGGATACAGTATTCTTGGTTGGAATCCATTATTTTTCAGTGTTTGAAATACATTGTTCAAAGATCTTCTCGCTTTCAATGTCTGTGATGAAAAATCAATTGTTAACCTTATTGGTTTACCCCTGAATGTTATCTGCCTACTTTCTTTCGTAGCTTTTAATATTCTCTCCTTGTTCTGTATGTTGGCTATCTTCATAATTATATGTCTTGGAGTTTGTCTATTATGGTTTTGAATGTTTGAGGTCCTGTAGGCTTCCAGGATATGGCAATCCATTCCATCTTTCATCTCTGGGAAGTTTTCTAGAATTATTTCATTTAATATGTTGTTCATTCATTCGGTTTGAATTTCTATGCCTTCTTCTATCCCGATGACTCCCAATTTTGTTTTTTTTATGACATCCCATATCTCTTGAATAGTTGCTCATGGGATTTAAGCATGTTTTCTGTGTTGACTATATTCTTTTCAAGTTGACAAACTTTGTCTTCATTATCTGATGTTCTGACTTCTACTTGATCTAGTCTATTTGTAATATTCTTGTTTGAGTTTTTAATTTGGTTTATAGTTTCCTGCATTTCTAGAATTACTGTATGATTTTTTAAAAGATCTCTATCTCCTGGTAAAGCTTGTTCTTTGCCATTTGAATTTGTTTGTTTAATTCATTTTCGAAATGTACTTTTATCCTTAGACTTGCTGCCTCATGTCTCCTCTCTTATTCCTTTCCATCTGAGTTAGGTATGACTTAAGTTTTTTCCCTATCCCTGTTTCTGATGCTTCTAGGTTCTCCTGTAGTATTAAGTTGTCCTTCATTGTTTGTACACCTTGTTTTCCCTTGTTTTTTCATGATGTTCACGTCATTTTCCAGCTCTATTTGATTGCTGTGTTTCTGCTCTCTTCCATAGATTTGTTATGGGTTTATATATCTCTGTTTTCTCTCCTTTGTGTTGGTAGACTATGCCTGCTTAAGTGGATTCCGCTGTTAAGGAATTCTGACGGCCGAGCTCCAGTGATGTCACCTCTCTGCTGTGGTGGGCCCCAGGCTCCTTGCCGGAGGGTCCGAATTGGGTGGGTGGACTGGATTGTCTCTGGTTGGTTTCAGCTCCCGGTCGCTGGCAGGCCGGCAGTCTCCAGCCACCCAGTAGCGTGGGCAGCTTGTGGTCTGTCTTCAGCTGGTGGGTGATCTCTTGCCACACAGTTGCGCGTTCGGTCGCCGGCAGGCGCGCGTTCTCCAGCCGTCAAGACATAGCGTCAGCAGGTGGGCTGGCGCCAGCAGGAAGGTGGTCTCCCGTTGCCCAGTCACACTGGCAGTGGGCCGGCGTTCTCCAGCCAGCCAGTCAGGAGGGCCTGGCCTCTAGTCCCCTGGTTTATCCTGCTAGTCCTGATTTCTCCTGCTAGACCAGATTTCTCCTGAGTGATGCTTCTCGGCAGCTCAAACTGTTCTCTGGGTCTGCCGTTTGTTGGGTGGGGAGGGTGTCTATTGGGAACCCTGGAACTCTATTGTTTTAATTTTTTTCGCTTGCCCATCGCCCCGCACTGGCTAGACAAGTTTCATTTTTGCCGCTGATGGGAAGGGGAGATGAAGGTCAGGTGCCTCTAGTTTTCCCCCAGTCTTTATGCAGACTTGCTCTGATTATTCCTCCCCCAAAAGCCTAGGAGATATTTTATTCGAATTCCCCTCTGTATGTGAGATGAGCTGAGAAACACACACCTGTTTTATTCTTGCAATCTGTCAGGGAGTGGTGGTGGTTACTTCAGCTCTCCAAGATGGTGGCTGTTGGTTTCCTTTGTGGAGTTTCTGCTTTGGGGCATAGAAATGTACTGCTAACTTCCCCGTCTGAAATCCCGAATTCAGCTGGGGGCTCAGTGGATGCTCAGCCAGCAGGATTCCACAGAATCCGCAGCAACGTTTCTCCCTGCTTGCTGGTCGCTTCTGGGTGGTGCCTCACCATTTGTAGACACAGGGCAGGTCACGCGGATCAATCAGAATGGATCTCCAGTTGCACAAGTGGCTTGTGTTTGAGACTCAATTACCGGACCTCGGTGGTGGAAATCATTCTTCTAGGTTTCGGTAAACACCCATTTTCCTGTAAGATCCTAACAAGATAGTTTTTCATTGCTCTAACTCGTTATTCACTTGCGCAGTGGCAGGGTACACTGGGTGTGATACACTGTCTTCACAGCCATCTTGCAATGCCGAAATATTAGGATTTGGATGCACCATTTACTGAAAACTGTTTCAGTACTAGGAAAAAATATGTATTTCAGGTGGATGAATATTTCTGAGAATAATTTTTTAAAAATTGGATTATAAATCCACATACATGAATATGAATGAATTTAGGGAGTGCAAAATAAGACACAAATATTTCATATTTTGAAAAATCTGGAGAGTATATATATATATATATATATATATATATATATATATACACACACACACACACACACACACACAGACATTAAAAACTAGCAATATATATGCCAATCAAAATTCATCATGAAATACATATCATCCACAGACCCAAAAATATTCATATACTGAACATGGATTTATGTATAATGTTGTTCAACTAGGAGGCTTACCCATAGGTTGAATTTTCAGTTCCAACAGCATTTAGGAGGAGTGATCTCTTCTCACAATTTGTATTTGCCAAGTCAGTCACCTCACAAAAATGTACGTGTGATACCAGGTACAATTCTATATGTGCATATAAAATTACATGTGCTGAATAGGCTACAGAGAAAAGGAGACAGGAATTCACATATTTGTTAACTTTCAAAACACACGGAGAACTATTTCAACAAAAAAAATGACTAGATTTATAACTCCTACCCTATATAATGCAAAAGGCAATTCCAACTATACACCATGCCTCCTCTGAACTGCTTGTATTTCTATTCTGTTTTGGTTATTATTCTCTATCATATTACGATTAGTAGTCAGAGTCTAGTGTGGTAGGGGTTAGAGTCAGGGATTCAGTATTTCGAATGGAAATTTGGAAAATGTATCCAATGTGTATGCAAATATGTGCCACACAAAATCTTCCCACTCCTCCAGAACAATGGCTTGACATTATCTTCGCCCCAAGTAAGACATAATTAGAGGAGAAGAATTAGAAAATCAGTGAATACTTCTCTGGAATGTAATATGCTAAGAAGTTCACTACCTTGAAGGTGGTACAGGAGTATCCAAAAGTAAGGGACAGGGTGAACACTCCATAAACATGGAGCTCTGCTGGCCTAAAGACTTCTTGAGAAATTTCCTCTGAGATTGGGCACTTGAAACATATGTTGTTATGAGGAGCTTTAGCTTCCTTTGTACTGAGATCATCAAAGCTGGGTCTGCACCTATGTGACCTGTAAAACATAGTTTCTTATTTTCCAATTAACATGAGACACCAGTCCTGAATTTGATCTTTGTAGGTAAACTGTGGCCACTGGGTTCTAAGTGTCTCCCTGTGTGGACTGTGAAGCCATTTGTTCATCCTCCAATTTTCATGGTGTTTCTTGCTGCTGTATTTGCTTATGAAGTAAAAAAAAGATCACCTGGGACACAGTGCTTGAGGGAGTTCTGTCACGTGTGGTGGGTCAGGGTCTGCAAGAGAATATACCAACAATGCTTCTATTCCACATAACTTTTCCCCTTGACCACAGCAACATAATTCTCAACATTGCCCTGAAACCTCTCTATATAACAAGATACCATTACATATAAGGGTCTGCTGGCTGCACCATGTCAGTCACAAGGCATTTGGAAGCCAATGGAAGATCAACATGGCCCCACCACAGATGTTTTATCACACACCTCTCCTCCTCTGATCTAGGCCCACTACTCAGCAGGCTCCAATTTACTGGCATCTCTGTTATACACCATTTTGATGAAACCTAGTCAACCAAGGCACTGTCTGGTATACTCATGATCAGCAACCGGTTTTCCAAATTTTCTCCAGTGCCACCTGGTCATGGAAATTTCAATAATTTTATTGTATTTATCTAGCCATTTTTCACGGATGAAGATGGAGGCACTGTGGATTTCAATTTGTACAGGAACCATTAAATGATGAGAAACCTCATTTCGATGAATGCTCTGTAGAACTGTTAAAGACAAGGCTTCCCAGGGAGTGGCCAAAAAGTCACATGAAATCAGACCCATTGAGGTCTACAATGTGAGGTCCATGTGTGTTTTTACTGTCACCTATGCCTACCAAGTCTTTCAGAAAAAAAAAATCATGTGGTATCCTGGCTGAGATTCCCAGTGCTCTGTGGAAAGCCACCCTGGGCCTAGATCTCAGTTTCCAAGGGAGACTCTCATGCGTGCCCTCCTAGAATCCCAACACAATTCATGGCACAAGTTCTCTGAGATCAGATCCAGAATGCACTCTCTAAGTGTAATCACACCAGAGTTCAAGCCCATGTGGACCCAGGCATCTCCTTTAACAGCCACATAATGACCACAATTAAACCAAAACACTCCCACATGGCCCTCATCTTTTTCCATATAGATACTCATCATAACCTCTGGCTGGAGGTTTCCATGAGGGGCACATTCCAAGACAGTGTCCAAAATAAGCTCCCTTGCCCCTCATTTGCCTAAAGTCAGGGTGGCCTGGACATACTTCCTGTGAACCCGGAGTGATCAAATAGGCATGCCGTTAATACTGCACCGCTTCTTCAATTTGAGGCCTACTGAGTTAGAGGTATAGATTCTTTATGTAAATTAGAGTCATGAGAAAACCCAAGCACCTTTGCAGGGCTTTGAAGAACTCAATTGACAAAAAGGATCCCTATTCTCACTTGATAGAGGTCAGGAACCTCACAGAGGAAAGCGAGACTTTATCCACAATGACTGGTGTATTTGCCATTTTGGTTTTGGATGCACACATGGGATCTTTCTTTAGATCCATCTGGTGCTGAGAATCTAAGCCACAACCTCACACAGGGCCAAGATGCTAATTCAGACACATCCCTTTCCAAAGCAATTAAGCAAAGAGCCACAGGTGATGCCCAATCATTTCCATTTGAAAACTGTTTACTTCAGGCTTCACAAAGGGGTGGCCAGAGCAAGAACTTCCTGACATTCAGTTCATCAGAACAATATATAAGCAAAATGCCCAAAGCAGGGTTTTTCCACTGAGATTTTCCTGGTCACACTGATATCTGAGTTTTTTGAGATGCTCGCCATTACCTTCAGCTATCCAGTACATGGCCATGTCACAGAGCTTGGAGGTGGTATATGTTGGACACAAAACCATGATCCTATTCTGGAGAGTGAACAGAGTTCATGAATAAACCTGGAAATTAGGAATGTATTAGGTTATGCCCATCTTTAAGTAAAGCCGCAAACCATTCATAAATTGGGCAGGATGAAATGGGAAGCTTTCTACTAGACAGGACACATCCATTGATGCACTCTCTTTTCTAATGTCTACAACCACGGACACCATGGGATACACAGACATAGAAACACTCTCCTTTTCAAACGACTTACGAGAAACAGTTCACTCCAAACCAAACAAACCACCTTTTTTTCCTATTCTCACAACATGAGACAAAATCACAAACTCACAACCACACCCACAAAGGCACCTTTTTACCCTAAGTAGGTCTGTGACTCTATGGAGTGTCCTCTGACTGGTGGGCCACACAATGTTCCCCCGAAATGTCCTGTCCTGTCTCAGATATGGTCTCCTTGGCCATCTCTATGAAGTTGTCAGGAGCCAGCGGTGGGCCACTATCTGCTTTTTCAGGAAAGGCCCCTCTTCAGAGCTCTCTTGGCTTTTGGCCATTCTAACATCAGTAGGTACAAAGAAAGACTGACTCTGTCCTTGGTAATTCCAAACAAGTGAACCCACTGGGACTGGTACTGGGACTGGCTCTGTGTGCCTGGCTTCCAGGATCCTAAGTTCAGAGAGTTCCATCACCAAGGGAGTAAGGTGAGGTCACTTCCTTCAGGAACTGAATGAGGTCACTGCCTTGGCAAACACTTTATCCTAACAGTTGCTTCCAAGTGTCTCATTAGATGGAGGCTTCCCCTACTTCCTGTGAAACATTCACAAGTTAGAATGGTATATCAACCATAGGAACCCGGTAATTGCTCTCCACACAGGCCTGGTTTGGTCCATCTCCTCTACATTGAGAAGAGAGGTTCTGATTCAGACACATCCCGTCATCCTGACCAGGTATTTTGCCATGGAAGATTACTTTTGCTTTCTCAGGTCCTCCATAGCTGACTACATATTCTCCAGGGATCATTTCTGCATTGAACTTGTGGTTCTCAACAGGTGAAAGATCCCCTACATTCCTGTATTGTAAGACCAACTCTGTCCCTGCTCTTCTTTAAATTTACATTGAGGGAACAGTGTATTGTTAGGGTTAATAAAATGTTTGATTTGGGTTAGAAATCATTCTGCTGGATGAATAATGGTATTGGGAACCTGCGATATTTTTAAAAATATAGAGGTGAAATATATAAATGAAAAAAGAAAGTCTAGGTAATTTTGAAGCCCAGAGGGGCAATGGGCCCTTCATTGGGATACTTAGCTTTGATTTACGTTGTGCACAGATATCTCAGATAAATCGATATACAATGGCATAGGACCTTGTTCCTTTTATGATTAAAATTCGAAGAGAACATCCAGTCAAAAAGGGATAGTAAGTAGGATTAGATAGATATTCGGTAGGTTAACAAAGAAGAGTGAGTATAGGATTTGGAACAAAAGTGCTTTAGCAATAGAGTTTGGGTTAAAGTGTGAAAGTAAATATCAGCACACTTGAAGGGTCAGTCACAATGATGAACAGTGGAAAATATGTAGGAAAGCAGATATCAATAGAGATATTACAAAATCAACAAATGGGCCAAGGACCTGAACAGACACTTCTCAGAAGAAGACATACAATCAATTAATAAGTACATGAAAAAATTCTCACCTTCTCTAGCAGTCAGAGAAATGCAAATCAAAACCACCCTAAGATACCATCTCACTCCAGTAAGATTGGCAGCCATTAGGATGTCAAACAATAATATGTGCTAGCGAGGATGTGGGGAAAAGGGTACACTTGTACATTGCTGGTGGGACTGCAAAATGGTGCGGCCATTATGGAAAGCAGTATGGAGATTCCTGGGAAAGCTGGGAATGGAACCACCATTTGACCCAGCTATCGCCCTCCTTGGACTATTCCCTGAGGACCATAAAAGAGCATGCTATAGGGATACCGCCACATCAATGATCATAGCAGCACAATTCACAATAGGCAGACTGTGGAACCAACCTAGATGCCCTTCAATAGATGAATGGATAAAAAATAATGTGGCATCTATACACAATGGAGTATTATGCAGCACTAAAAAATGACAAATTCATGGAATTTGCAGGGAAATGGATGGCATTAGAGCAGATTATGCTAAGTGAAGCTAGCCAATCCTTAAAATACAAATGCCAAATGTCTTCTTTGATTTAAGGAGAGCAATTAAGAACTGAACAGAGGGAAAGAGCATGAGGAAAATATTAACATTAAACTGAGACAAGTGATGGGAGGGAAAGGGAGAGAGAAGGGAAATTGCATGGAAACGGAAAGAACCCTCATCGTTATACGAAATCACATATACGAGGTTGTGAGGGGAAAGGGGGGGAAGGGAGAGAACGGAACAACAACAGATGAGGTAGAGAGGGAAGATGAAAGGGGAGGGGAGGGGGGATAGTAGGGGATAGAAAAGTCAGCAGAATACAACAGTCACTAATATGGCATTATGTAAACATTGTGAATGTGTAACTGATGTGATTCTGCAATCTGTATTTGGGGTAAAAATGGAAATGCATAACTCACTTGAATCAAATGTATGAAAGATGAAAAAAAAAATTAAAAAAGTACTAAATTGGCTCATCGTAGCAATAAAAAAAGAGATATTACAAAATCAGGCAAAGTATAAAGTGAGTGATATGATTAGATATTTGCAACAGGGTTGATTTTGAATATATAATCTTAGGAAGAAACAAATATGTAGTCACCAATAGGATTGATATTTGAGAGCATTAGGCAACCTGAACATGGAAGTAATCCATGTTCACTTTCCATTTAGGCTTTAGTACAATAATAAGTGTGAACTTTGCATTTTGTGTCCAGAATATTACTGTGATAAAATGTATATGTAGATTAGGTGACATGAGTATTTCTTTCACCATTTCTGCGAGTAATATTTTGAAGACATATACATAAGTATTGGTTGTACAAAAAGCTGTACCCTGTGTCTATGAATATACAGATAATGCATGAATAGACCATACTGTGAATAAATAGTATAGCTGGTTCCACTTTAAATAATGGATTGAATTGATATTCACAAAGGAGTGGTCTGAGGCAAAAACCTTCCTGAAATTCAGGGCAACAGAACAATAGGTAAACAAAACGCACAAAGCAGGGTTTCTCCACTGAGACTTTCCTGTTCACACTGATATCTGAGTTTTCTGAGATGCTCGCCTTTCCCTTCAGCTATCCAGTACATAGCCATATCACATAGCTTGGAGGTAGTACATATCTTGGACACAAAACAATGAGGCAATTCTGGAGAGTGTCCAGAATTCAGGATGTAAACAGAAACTTTGAAAGATAGCAGGTGTTTCCCTTCAATAAGGAAAGCTGCAGTCCATTAATAAATCAGGCAGGATGAATGTTGCAAAGCTTTCTCCTAGACAGGACACATCCATTGATGCATTTTCTTTTCTAATGTCTACAACCACGGACAGAGTGGGATACACAGACATAGAAGCACTCGCCTTGTCAAAGGACTTACTAGAAACAGTCCACGCCAATTCAAACAAACAGCCTTTCTTACATCTTCTCAGAACTTGAGAAAAAACCATACACACACCTACACCCACAAAGGCACCTCCTTTGTGGAGTGTCCTCTGAATGGTGGGCCATACTATATTCCCCCAAAATGGCCTGTTGTATCTCAAATCTGGTCTCCTTGGCCAACTCTGTGCAGTTGTCAGGAGCCAGCGGTGAACCAATACCTGCTTTCTCAGAAAGGTCTTTCTTCAGAGCTTTCCTGGCATTTGGCCATTCTCACATCTGTTGGTACTAAGAAAGACTGACTCTGTGCTTGGTAAATTGAAACAAGTGAGACCACAGGGACTGGGACTGCGACTGGCTCTGGGTGCCTCTCTTCCTGGATCCCAAGTTCAGAGAGTTCCATCACCAAGGAAGTGAAGTGAGGTCACTTCCTTCAGGAACAGAATGAGGTCACTGCCTTGGCAACCTCTTTGTCCTAACAGTAACTTCTAAGGGTCCCATGAGATGGAGTCTGTCCCTTCTTTCTGTCACACTTTCACAAGTTAGAATGGTATATCAACCATAGGCACCTGGGAAGAGCTCTCCACACAGGCCTGATTTGGTCCATCTTCTCTACATTTAGAAGATAGAGGTTGATTCAGACACATCCATTCATCTTGACCAGGTTGTTTACCATAAAAGATGACTTTTCCTCTCTCAGGTCCTTCATAGCTGCCTATATCTTCTCCAGGGATCATTTCTGCATGGACCTTTGATGTTCTCAGAAGATGGAAGATCCCCTACATTCCTGTATTGTAAGACCAACTCTGTCCCTCCTCTTTTGTAAAGTTAGATTGAGGGAACAGTGTATGTTTAGGGTTAATAACATGTTTTTTTTGTTTTAGGAATCTCTCTGCCCCATGAATAATGGTATTGGGAACCTGTGATATTTACAAGAATATATAGGTGAAATGTAAGTATGAAAACAGAAATCTAGGTAAGATTCGAAGTCAGAAGGGCATTGGGTCCTTGAGTGGGATTCTTAGGTTTGAATTATGTTCTGCATATATGTCTCCGACAAATTGAAATACAATGGTTTAGGACCTTATACCTTGGATGATTAATTGTCGAAGAGAACATCGAGTAAAAAAGCAATAGTCAGTAGGATTAGGAAGATAGTCAGTAGGTTTAGAAATAAGAGTGAGTATAGGATTTAGACCAAAATTTCTTTAGCAATAGGGTCTCGGGTAGACATTGAATGTAAATATCAGCATATGTGAAGTGTCAGACACAATGATGAACTGGGGAATATATGTAGGAAAGCAGATATCAATAGAGATATAAGGAAATCAGGCAAAGTATAAACTGAGTGATAGGATTAGACATTTTCAACAGGCTTGAAGTTGAATATATAATCTTAGAAAGAAACAAATATGTAGTCACCAATAGGATTTACATTTGAGAGCATTAGGCAACCTGGATATGGTTGTTTTTAGTAATCCATGCTCACTTTCCATTTAGGCTTTGATACAATCATGAGTATGACCTTTGTTTTTTGTGTCCAGAATATTACTGTGATAAAAAAAGAAATATATATATATATATATATATATATATATATATATATATATATATATATATATATATTGATAGATAGATAGATAAGGTGACATGTTTATTTCTTCTACCATTTTTGGGAGCAATGTTTTGAAGAGGTATAAATTAGTATTGGGGGAACAAAGAGGTGTACACTGTGTCTATGAATATAGAGATAATGCATTAATAGACCATACTGTGAATAAATAGCATACCTGGTTCCAACTTTAATAATGGATTGAATTGAAATGTGAATATGTACAGGAAATCTTATATTGATATTCACACATTCATTCCAACCACTTATACATCTAATGGTAATATTAATGTTATGGTTTATCTTGAAGAGTGTGTGGGTTTAGCTTCAAAATTGATTATGGAAATCGAAAATAATGTGTTTGGAAAGAAGTCTCATGAAAAGACCAGTCAAGTAACATGGAGGAATACATGTGTTCTGAAGCAGGAAGTGATTAAAAGTGAAACAAATTCCTATAAATTTCTGAACTTGTAAATGAAATATATAACCTATGATGTGCAAAAACTGAAGAAATAGTAATGTACCAGTGTTGAATTAAAATGAATGTCAAAATAGACATCATGTCCCATAGGAATATACTTGCATTGATGTTAAACTGGGTCAGTTACTGTAGAAATATTAGGATTTGTAAGCACCATTGACTGAAGTTAGTTTTCAGCACTGGGAAACAAATATGTATTTCAGGTAGATGATTATTTCTGAGAATAATCTTGTGAAAAGTTGATTATAAATCCACATACATGAACATGAATGAATTTACGGAGTGTATATAAGACAAATATATTTCATATTTTATAAAATCTGTAGAGTGTATGTATATATATATATATATATATATATATATATATATATAGACAAAAAAACACAAAAATTCATTAAAAAGTATCAATATATATATGCCAATCGTAATTCATCATGTAATATATATCACCCTCAGATGCAAAAATATTTATTTTACTAAACATGGGTTTATGTATAATATTGTTCTAATAGGAAGCTCACCCATAGTTTGGATTTTCAGTTCCAACAGCGTTTAGGAGGACTGATCTCTTCTTACAATTTGTTTCTGCCAAGTCAGCCAACTCATAAAAATATACGTGTGATACCAAGTAGGAATCTATATGTGCATATAAAAAATACATGTGCTGAGTAGGCTACAGAGAAAGGGAGACAGGAATTCACATATTTGTTAACTTTAAAAACGCATGGAGAGAGCTGGGGATGTGGCTCAAGTCGTAGTGCGCTCGCCTTGCATGCGTGCGGCATGGGTTCGATTCTCAGCACCACGTGCAAACAAAGATGTTGTGTCCGCCGATAACTAAAAAAATAAATATTATAGAATTCTCTCTCTCCTCTCTAACTCTCTCTTTAAAAAAAAACACATGGAGGACTATTTCAATTAAAAATTGAGTAGATTTATAAAACCGACCCTTTATCATGCAAGAGGGAAGTCCAACTATACACCATGCCTCCTCTGAACTGCTTGTATTTTCATTTTTTTTGTTTATTTTTCTCCATCATATTAGGATTAGTAGTCAGAGTCTAGTAGGGTATGAGTTAGTGTCAGGGATTCAGTATTTCGAATGGAAAATTGGAAAATGGATCAATGTGTATGCAAATGTGTACTACAAAAAAATTTTCCCTCTCTCATTCAGAACAATGCCTTGACATTACCTTCACCCCAAGTAAGACACAATTAGAGGAGAAGAGTTAGAAAATCTTTGAATACATATCTGAAATTGAAAATGCTTAGGGTTCACAACCTTGGAGATTGTAGAGGAGTTTCCAAAAGTAAGGGACAGTGTAAAAACTCTACAAACATGAAGATTTGCCTGCCTAAAGACGTCTGGAGAAACTGTCTCTAGGTTGGGCACTTGAAATATATGTTTTTGTGAGGATCTTTAGCTTCCTTTCCAGTGAGACCATCAAAGCTGCGTCTTCATCTCTGTGATCTGGAGGACATGGTTTATAATTTTCCAATAAACATGAAGCAGCAGTGCTGAATTCTCTCTTGTATGTAAACTGTGGCCACTGGGGGCTAAGTGTCTCCCCATATGGACTGCGGAGCCATTTTATCATCCTCCACTTTTCCTAATGTTTCTTCCTGCTGCACTCGGAGTTTGGTATTTGCTTCACGAAATACAAGGAGTTCAACTGGGACAGAGTGTTGCCGCGAGTTCTGTCACGTGTGGTGGATCAGGGTCTGCAGGAGAATGCACCAACAGGGCTTGTATACCACATAGGATGCCCCCTTGACCATAGCAACCTGATTCTGAACATTGCACTGAAACCTCTCCATATAACAAGTTGCCTTTACATATAAGGGTCTGCTGGCTGCACCATGTCAGTCACAAGCCATTTGGAAGCCAATGGCAGATCCACATGGCCCCACCTCAGATGTTTTATCACACATTTGCTCACCACTGCTCTAGGCCCACTACTCAGCAGGATCCAAATTATTGAGATCTCTGTTCTACACCATTTTCATCAAAACCAGTCAATCAAGGCACTGTCTGGTACACTCGTGATCAGCAACAGGACATCCAAATGTTCTTCATTGCCACCTGGTCATTGGAATTTCAAAAATTTCATGGTATTTATCTAGCCAATTTTCAATTATGAAGTTGGAAGCACTATGGCTTTCAAATCATTCAGGAATCATTCAATGGTGATGAAGCTCATTTCAATGAAAAATTTGAAGAACTCTCACAGGCAAGGCTTCCCAAAGAGTGGCCTAAAAGTCACATGAATCCAGGCCCATCGAGGTCTACAATTGAGGTCCATGTGTGTTTTGACCAGCAAATATGGCTTCCAAGTCTTTCAGAAAAAAATAATTTGATATCCTGGCTGAGATTCCCAGTGCTCTGTGGAAAGCCACCCTAGGACTAGATCTCAGTTTCCAACGGAGACTCTCATGCATGGCCTCCTAAATTCTTAACACAATTCATGGCAATACTTCTTTGATGATTGATCCAGAACTGAGTGTTTAAGGGGAATGACACCAGAGTTCAAGCCCAGGTGGATCCAGTCATCTCTTCCAACTGCCACACGAATGACTACAATTAAAACCAAAACACTTCCACATGGTCCTCACCTTCTTCCAGAGAGACACTCATCATTACCTCTGGCTGGAGTTTTTCATGTGGGACGCATCCCAAGAGAGTGTCCGAAATAATCTTCCTTGCCCCTCATTTGCCTAAAGTCAGGGTGGCATGGTCACCCTTCCTGTGAACCTGGAGTGATCCAATAGGCCTGCTTCTCCAATTTGAGGCCTACTGACTCTCAGGGATAGATTCTTTAAGTGATTTGGAGTCACAAGAAAACACAAGCACCTCTGCAGTTCTTCAAAGAACTCATTTGACCTAAAGGATCCCTATTCTCACTTGATAGAGGTCAGAATCCTAACAGAGGAAGGCAAGAGACTCATCAACAATGACAGATTTTGGCCATTTTTGTTTTGATTGCACACATGCAATCTATCTTTAGATCCATCATGTGCTGAGAATCTAAGCCACAACCTCATACAGGGCCAAGAGGCTGATTTAGACACATCCTTTTACAAGCAATTAAGCAAAGATCCACAGGTGATGCCCATTCATTTCCATTTGAAAACTGTTTTCTTCAGGCTTCACAAAGGGGTGGCCTGAGGCAAAGACCTTCCTGACATTCAGGACAACAGAACCATAGGTAAGCAAATGAACCAAAGCAGGGTTTCTCCACTGAGAATTTCCGGGTCACACTGATATCTGAGTTTTCTAAGATGTTCCCATTCTCTACAGCTATCAAGTATATGGACATGTCTCAGAGCTTGGAGGTGGTACATATCTTGGAAACAAAACCATGAGACTATTCTGGAGAGTGGCCAGAATTCAGGAAGAAAACAGGAACTTAGGAATTTAGTAGGTGTTGCCCATCCATAAGGCAAACCAAAGTCCATTCTTCAATTAGGCAGGATGAATGCTGGGAAGTTTTCTACTAGACAGGACACATCCTTTGATGCCTTCTCTTTTCTAATGTCTACAACCACGGACACAGTGGGATACTCAAGACTTAGAAACACTAGCCTTGTCAAACGACTTACTAGAAACAGTCCACTCCAACCCAAAAAAACTGCCTTTTCTATCTATTCTCAGAACATGAGAGAAAAGCACAAACTCACTGAACACCCACAAAGGCACCTCCTTAACCCAAGTAGGTCTGTGACTATCTGGAGTGTCCTCTAACTGGTGGGCCATACTATGTTCCCCTGAAATGGCCTGTCCTTTCTCAGATCTGGTCTCCTTGGCCAACACTGTGAAGTTGTCAGGAGCCAGTGGTGAACCAATACCTGCTTTCTCAGGAAAGACCCCTCTTCAGAGCTCTTCTGCCATTTGACAATCCTCATATCAGTCGGTACCAAGGAAGACTGACTCTGTCCTTGGTAAATCCAAACAAGTGAGACCACTGGGACTGGGACTGGGACTGGTTCTGGGTGCCTGGCTTCCTGCATCACAATTTCAGATTTTTTGATCACCAAGGAAGAGAGGTGAGGTCACTTTCTTTAGGAACTGAATGAGGTCACTACCTTGGCCACCACTTTGTCCTAACAGTTGCTTCGAAAGGTCCCATGAAATTGAGGCTGCCCCTACTTCCTTTGACACTTTCACAAGTTAGAATGGTATATCAACCATAGGCACCTGTAAACAGCTCTCCACACAGGCATGGTTTCATCAGTTCTCTACATTACGAAAGGAGAGGCTGATTCAGACACATCCCTTCATACTGACCCTGTTGTTTGCCATGGAATATGACTTTTCCCCTCTTAGGTTCTTCATAGCTGCCTGCAACTTCTTCAGGGTATAATTTCTGCATGGTCCTTTGATGTTCTCAGCAGGTGGAAGATCCCCTACATTACTGTATTGTAAGATAAACTCTGTCTCGGCTCTTCTGTAAAGTTAGTTTGAGGGAACAATGTATGGTTAGGCTTAATAACATGTTTCATTTGAGTTAGGAATCATTCTGCTTAATGAATAATGGTATTGGGAACTTGCGATATTTACAAGAATATATTGGTGAAATATAAGTTTGAAAACAGAAATCTAGATAAGATTTGAATCCAGGAAGGGCATTGGGCTGTTGATTGGGATACTTAGCTTTGAATTATGTTCTGCACAGATGTCTCAGATAAATCAATATACAATGGCATAGGACCTTGTACCTTGGATGATTGCTTGTCGAAGAGATCATCCAGTCAAAAAGGGATAGTCTTTAGGATTAGGAAGATAGTCGGTATGTTAGAAAAAAGAGTGAGTATAGGATTTGGACCAAAAGTTCTTTAGCAATAGGGTTTCGGATAAAGAGTGAATGTAAATGTCAGCACATGTGAAGAGTCAGTCACAATGATGAACTGGGGAAAAAATGTAGGAAAGCAGATATCAATAGAGACATTAGGAAATCAGGAAAATATAAAGTGAGTGATAGGATTAGTCATTTTCAACAGGGTTGAGGTTGAATATATTATCTTAAGAAGAAACAAATATGTAGTCACCAATAGGATTGATTTGAGAGCGTTAGGCAACCTGGATATGGATGTGTTTAGTAATCCATGCTCACTTTCCATTTAGGCTTTGGTGAAAGGTTAATAAAATAGGTACTTGTTACTTACTGTTTTTCTGTATGCTTAACAAAACACTGTTGAAGTCTTGAGGACTGTTTGCTAATCTTGTTTCCAGAATGTGCTGTCCCCAACTGCCAAACTGCAAATGTATACCCTCACCCGTTTGCACGCAAACCACCCACTTGCCCTGACCCATCAATAAACTTCCCTCCCTGCCCTCTCCAAGGAAAGCATATAAGCTCTGCTTAAGCTGTTCTCATTGCTCTCTGCTCTATTCAAGTGAGCTCTGAGCCCCAGAATGCTGGACCCATAATAAACCATTTACTGTTGCTTGAGACATTCCTCTGGTGGTCTCTTCCTCTGATGCTTGCCCGACCTTTACATCTGGAGGCACGAGCAAGATCCGGCAGCGGCGGATGAAAGATCCCCAAGGGGCTCTTTTCAGGGTAAGTAAGGGAACTCTTTTTGGTTTTAGGTTTCAGGTTAGGGCTTGGCAAAATGGCTATTGGTGATGAGCGTGAGCTCTCTCTGACAGAGGCTGACATACGTGTCACAGAGCCACAGGCCACGTCCCTGGGGGATGCCCCAGAGGACTCAGGAAATTGAGGAACAATAGTCTCCTTGACTCAGTGATATTTTGCTTCGGATTCAGTATTGCCAGCCCATCAGGTTTTGCCGGCTACTCAGTCCTGGCCTCAGTATTGGACGTCCATTGCCTGTCTTTATTGTCTTGTCTTGTCAGTGTAGTGTGTGATTTCTTTCACTGTTTGTGTATCTCTCATTTTGGGACAGAGCACTTCAACACCTCTCTTCCTGACCCTTGATCACTGGACCAAAGTCTGTGCAAGGCCCAGAATCTTTCTTTTTCAGTAAATTGCTGGACCTGGCAGACCCTCTGTGCCTCAGAATGACTCACCTTTGGAGTTGGATAGCCCCTAGAAACATCTACTTCCCACTAATTTGAAACGTCAGAGATTTTGTCTTTCAACCGGGGCCACATAGACATCCAGATCAACAGCCATATATCTTAACATTGCAGGACCTCTGCAAATCTCCTCCTACATGGGTGAAGCCTTTCTTTGTCTCTGCGCCCACTCCTACTCCTTCCACCATGATTCTATCTCACAAACCCTCTGCTCTTCCTCCTCCAACCTCTGTTCTCCCTGAGTCTCAAGACTCTACTGGACTCTCCTACCCTTCTTATCCGCTGCCGTCGTCCACCAACCCCCAACAACCTCTAAGTGATTCCTTTGCTGCTGACTCAGCCTCTCCGCCATTGGAGAAAGCTAGGCCGGCCCAGCGCCCACCAGATGACTCCCCCTTGTCACACACACAGCCCCTCCTTCCCTGGAGAAAGCTGGCCCGGCTAAAAGAACTCAAAGAACTCCCTGGCGTTTTCACACCTGCCTACTTGGGATGACTGCCAACAAATCCTAGGGATTCTCTTCATGACAGAGGAACGAGAGAGAAACTTTCTGGAAGCTAGAAAAAAATATCCTCGGACCAGATGGGTGACCAACACAACTTCCCAACATAATCAAAGCCGGCTTACCCTTGAACTGACCCAACTGGGACCCCGACACCTTTGAAGGTAGGGAGCATCTGTCCACTTATTGCCGGGCCCTAATAGTGGGTTTCCAACCGGCCGCTAGCCAACCAAATAATTTGGCCAAGGTAAGAGAGATTATTCAAGGGCCTGATGAATATCCCTCTATGTTTCTAGAGAGAATTATGGAGGCGTATAGGAGATATACTCCTTTCGATCTTCAGGCAGAGGATCAAAAGACATATGTCATGATGGCCTTCATTGGGCAAGCTGATCTGGATATTAAAAGAAAGTTACAATACTTAGATGGATTACAAGATATGACTTTGAGAGATTTACTCAGGGTAGCCGAGAAAGTATCCTATAAGAGAGAAACAGAGAGAATGAAAGGGAGCAAAGGGAGGATGACAGATGAAAAAGACAGATGAAGGTATTAACTAAGGTCCTGGTCACAACAATAAATAGGCCAGAAATTAAGAAACAGGGAGACAAGAAACAATACCTGGGTCCCCACCAGAGGCCACCCTTGGCCTCAGATCAATGTGCCTACTGTAAAGAAAAAGGACACTGAGCCAAAAAGTGCCCTAGAAAGAGACAGCCACGCCAGACAGCCTTTCTGACTCTGGAGGTTGACTGAGAATGTCGGGGCTCAGATCCCTTCCCCGAGCTCAGGGTAACTTTTGAAGTGAAGGGGACCCCATAAACTTTGAAGTGGATACAGCAGCAGTATACTCAGCCCTTAAGGCCCCACTGGGCCCTCTATCAAATAAAAGGTCTCTAGTTCAAAGGGCTAACAGCAGTAAATATCAGACTTAGACAACTAAGAGGACCATGGACATGGGGAAAGGAAAAATCCAACATTCCTTCCTAGTAATCCCAGAATGCCTGGCCCCATTGATGGGCAGAGATCTGCTCAGTAAGCTCCGGGCCAAAACAACTTTTAACCCCGAAGGCCCCAAAATGAAATTTCTAAATCCTTCATTAAAAACTCCTATAGTCATGGCTTTATAAATGTCAGTCAAAGATGAACATCCACTTTTCACACACCCCAAGAATGATCAAACAGGCAAGCTACCCCAGAAATGGATAACAGATTACCCAGATGCCTGGGCAAAAATTGTTGGGTTAGGACTAGCCATGAAACAACCTCCAAGAACAGTGGAGTTAAAAACCTCAGCCTCCCCAATCAATGTCAAACAACATCCTCTGAGCAAAAATGCTAAAGATGGGTTAAGGCCCCATATTCAGAAATATCTGGCTTTAGGGTCCTAAGGCCCTGTCAATCGGCCTGGAACACTCCCCTGCTACCAGTAAAAAATCCAGGAACTGGGGACTATCCCCGTTCAAGACCTAAGAGAGATCAACAACAGAGTGCAGGACATTCACCCCACGGTAAATAATTTGTACAATCTGCTTATCACTCTGAACCCTGAGTAGAAATGGTATGGACATAAAGATGCTATCTTTTGCATGCCTCTGCATAAAGACAGTCAGTTTCTGTTTGCTTTTGAGTGGGTAGACCCAGAAACCGGAACGTATGGTAAACTAACATGGACTAGACTCCCACAGGGGTTCAAAAACTCCCCCACTCTCTTTGATGAAGCCCTCCACAGAGATGTCAACAACTTCAGAACTATGCACCCCAAAGTCACCCAGCTTCAATACGTGGATGACCTGCTACTGCAGCCAACACCAAGGAAAACTGTGAGTCTGGGAACCAAGCACTATTATGTAAGCTTGCTCAACTCGGGTATAGAGCTTCTTCCAAAAAACCCCAAATTTGCCAGCAAGAAGTAGTCTTCCTGGGCTATTCCCTTAGAGGTGGTAAACGTTGGCTCACTGAGCCCAGAAAACAAACGGTTGTGCAGATACCCCCCCCCAGCAGCAGACAACACAAAGAGTTTCTTGGGACTACTGGGTTTTGCAGGTTATGGATTCCTGTGTTTGTGTCCTTAACTTCTCCTTTATACCCGCTGTTAAAGGGAGATGCCCAATTCCAATGGACCCCTGAGCACCAGCAAGCTTTTGATAACATCTTACGACACTGGCACTGAACTCCTCAACTTCACTGAGCCAAGCCTGCAATTTCAGAAAGCCCTACACTACGTTAAAAATGTACATCAATTCACACACCTTGGTCCAAAGAAACTGCAGGCATTCCTGAAGGATCAAGAACAGAGTTTTCCACTAACCGACTCACAGCGAAAGGACATAACTGAACGGGTAACAAAACCCTGTCCGTTCTGTCAATAGAACAATTACCCTTCCAAGCTTCCTGTAGGAAAGCGCCTATGAGCAACCAGACCAGGAAATTCTGGGAAGTGGACTTTACTGAAATTTAGCCAGCAAGGTATGGACTTCAATATCTCCTAGTGTTTGTAGATATATTTTCAAGATGGATTGAAGCCTTCCCCACAAAAAAAAAAGGCACAAATGGTGGTAGAAAATCCTGAAAGATATTTTTCTATGATACGGCCTACCTAAGGTAATAGGGTCTGATAATGGACCGGCGTTCATGGCCCAGGTAAGTAAGGGGTTAGCCAGGATCCTGGGGATAAATTGGAAGTTACATTGTGCTTATAGACCGCAGAGCTCAGGACAGGTTAAAAAAATTAATAGAACCATTAAAGAGACCTTAACGAAATTAAGCTTAGAGAGGGCATCAAAGATTGGACTATGCTCCTGCCTTATGCACTGTTTCATGCAAGAAATACTCCCTCTGTTTCTTTGTGTAACCTCACCTCCTATAAAATTCTCTATGGGGCCCCTCCTCCAGTAAGGACCTAACCACAACTCTAAGACCTACCGATCCCTTCCACACCCCCTTGCTTGACAAACTTAAAGCTATTGAAAGAACTCAGGGATACCTGTCAAAACAGCTGGCCACTGCCTACCAACCTGGTGAAGAGGAGACTCCACATCGATATCAAAAAAGAGACTTCATCTACATAAGATGACATCAGGTGTCATCCCTGGAACCCCGCTGGACAGGACCATACCAGGTGCTAATTATAAAACCTACAGTGGTAAAGGTAGACGGAATCACTTCCTGGATCCTAATTCTCATCTCAAGCCTGTGCCCTGTCCAGACACTGGCTTGAAAGTGGAAAAGACTGGTAACCCTTTCAAATTGCATATTTGCCATGTGGATAAGGCTATAGACTCTCCCCTTGGCCACCACTAGTCCTAACCATCATCAGCCCATTCAGCAGCGATGGCTGATCACAAATCCAATTAGACAAGAAGTATGGTCTGTCTCACATACAGCCCCCTTAGGGACCTGGTGGCCAACTCTCCACCCAGATATTTGTCAGCTGGGTATACGTCTTTCCAATTGGGATATCTCTGATGAAGAGGATCCCACTAAAATTCCATTAAATTTCTCCCGTACCATAGATAATGGAAACAAACACTATGGATGTAGGAACACGCAAGCCTGATGCAGGTTGACTAGCCTAGATTACTATGTTTGCCCGGTGGACTATCAAAGCCACAAACAACAACGGCTGTGTGGGGGAAAAGCCGTCTTCTTCCGTAAGTCATGGGGATGTGAGCATACAGGGGCTGCCTGGTGGAACCCAAACTCCTCATCAAATTCAGTTCACAGCATTGGCCATATTACCAATTAGACAACCAAAACCGATGGCCCCCAGAGGGGTCTCTAGATCCTCAAATTCTGTGTGACTATTTCAACTTCGGCAAGTGATCAAAAGGATTGAAGAAAATTCCCCTATGTGTAGGCCTTTTCCCTCCTTTGCTCACATCACGAAATATGTTTCTCCAATAGATCCTTCTGCTCCAGATTCTCTGCTGTCACTCTCACATCAACAACCTGATTTCTCCCCTCCAATTACTAGATCAAAACCCCAAACCTCCTCTGGTTCTCAGACCATTGCCCCCATGCTGAGGCAGCAGGTACTGAGGTACCCTTCCACCCACTCACTCCTCTCTTCTCCTGTCAGTGCCCACACCGGGTCCCACCAGGTCCTCTTACCAGCTAACCCAAAGCTCAAACCAGCTGAGGAGTGCCCTCAGACGCCTATCCAAGATGTAATGAAAATGGCCTTTAAAGTTGCTTTGTCATCACTAAAAACAGGTTACTAAGAATTTAAAGTCCCTCACAGGCTTTTTAGATACTCATTCCCGTCTTCCCATCTGCTCTACCTGTTCTACTGCTCAAGTTTTGTTGCCAGGAAAATCCCAAACCCTTTTCCCATTATTCTTTTATATCTCTTTTTCCTCATTCTCAGAACCACAGAACTGCTCTCACCCCCCGCCTTCCCCGTCTTCCCCTCTGTACCAGGCCCACAGAAAAATCTTAAATGGCCTTCTCCAGAAGTCTTCATCGTGGCTGACTTTAGGACTTTCAGCAACAAAGTCTTTATAAAAGAGTTCAGTGTAGATAAACTTCCTCTTTTCGTGTTGCTCTGTTATACTTGGCCACTGGCTGGAAAAATGAGCCCTTCTAAGCTAGACACCCCCTTACTAGTTTTTCACAAAATATGTGAACAAGGCCTCTGGCCTTGAGCTGAGGCTTCCAGAGATGGCTACATTTCCAAGATAAAGAAGTTACCAACTGGGCTCCATGCTAACAGCTGGCAGGGAGAAAATAAAAGAGAAGAAAAAAGCTCTCCCCCTCCCAGGTGTCCTTAATAAGTTATCTTTCCCAGAGAAGAGGAAAATAAAAACAGAACCAAAAACTGCTTTTTGTGAACTTCTGCAGACTGTGAATTTCTGAGTCTTTTCCCTTACATGTTGGGTACAAAATTCTGAAACTACCTAAACTTGGGATTCAGGGGATTAATTGATTACAACAGAAGCAATGCCCTCTATATCCGGTTGCAACCAAATAGGACTGTTTCCCTATCTTTGGTGCTATCTTAGGTGCCTTGCCTTGTCCATACCTACAACAGTATAATTCTATATACTTAAACATTGTTTATTCATAAAATTATCAACAGATGTGATTAATTATGTAATGGTGCAGATGTTTCCCCGAGTGCTCTATCATGAGGCAGGATCATTTAAATTTCAAATAGGGGGGCATACAACCCGGTTCCGCTGGCAACCTGTATCCTTCACTTTAGCCATCCTATGAGGAATAGTAGTTGCTGCAGAGAAGGACACAGGAACCACTGCCCTAATCCATGGGACACAACAAATGACCCAATTAGAAGCAGCAATAGACCAAAACTTAAAGATATTAAAAAACCACCATCACAGCTTTACAAGAATCTTTAACCTCTCTCTCTGAAGTTGTTTTACAGAACAGGCGAGGGTTCGACCTCCTCTTCATGAGAGAAGGGGCCTTTGTCCTGCATTGAGGGAAGAATGTTGTTATTATGCCTACCATACTGGAGTTGTAAAAGAATCTATGATTAAATTAAGAAGACGCATTGAAGAGCATCAACAAGAGAGAGAGGCCCAAAAAGGGTGGTTTGAGTCTTGGTTCACAGAGTCCCCCTGGGTAACTATGCTTTTATCAGCCCTGGCCTGTCCATTAATAATCCTCACATTATTGCTAACTGTAGGACCCTGTTTGCTCAACCGTGTAGTTTCCTTTCTCCAAGCTCAAATTGGACAAGTTAAACTTATGGTAATCAGAAATCAATATACCACACTAGCAAACATAAAATGTGACATCCTCAATGATCACTATTATGATTTAATGTAACCAAAAGAAAGTGGGGAATGAAAGGTAAATAAAATAGGTAATTGTCACTTCCAGTTTTACGGTATGCTTAACAAAACACTGTTGATATCTTGAGAACTGTTCGCTAATCTTGTTCCCTGAATGTTCTGTACCAACTGCAAAACTGCAGAATGTACTCCCTCACCCATTTGCACGCAAACTGCCCACTCGCGCTGACCCATCAATAATCTTCCCTCCCTGCCCTCTCCAAGGAAAGTATATAAGCTCTGCTTAAGCTGTTCTCAGGGCTCTCTGCTCTATTCAAGGGAGCTCTGAGCCCCAGCATGTTGGACCCCCATAAACTTTTGGCTGTTGCATTAGACAGTCCCTGGTAGTCTCTTCCTCCGATGCTCGCCTGACATTTACATTGGTAAAATAATAAGTGTGACCATTGCTTCTGTGTCGAAATGTACAAATTATTATTGGGGGTACAAATAGGTGTACCCTGTGATATGAATATAGAGATAATGCATGAATAGACAATACTGTGAATAAATAATATAATGGATTCCAAATTTAATAATGGATTCAATTGATATCTGAAAATATAAAGGAAATCTTATATTGATATACATACATTCATTCCAACCAGTAAAACATCTAAACGTTATATTAGGATTATGATTTATCATGAAGAGTGTGTGAGTTTTCCTTCAAAATTGATTATGGAAGTTGAAAATAATGTGTTTGGAAAGAAGTCTCATGAAAAGACCAGACAAGAAACCTGGAGGAATCCATGTGTTCTGAAGCAGGAAGTTATTGAAAGTGAAACAAATGCCTATAAGTTTGCTAACTTGTGGATGAAATATATATCTTATGATGTGCATAAATTGAAGAAATAGTAATGTAGCAGTGTTGAATAAAAATGAATGTCAAAATACACATCATGTCCCATAGTAATCTACTTGCATTGATGTTAAACTGGGTCAGTTACTGTACAAATTTAGTATTTGTATGCAACGTTAACTAAAGTTAGTTTTCAGTACTGGTAACAAATATGTATTTCAGGTGGATGAATATTTCTGAGAATAATCTTGTGAATACGTGATTATAAATCCATACACATGAACATGAATGAATTTAGGGAGTGTATATAAGACACATATATTTCATATTTTGAAAAATCTGGAGAGTATATATATACAAAAAACACACATGCAGAGACATTAAATTACCAATATATATGCCAATCGAAATTTATCATGAAATATATATCATCCACAGATGCAAAAATATTTCTTTTACTGAACATGGATTTATGTTTAATGTTGTTCAACTAGGAAGCTCACCCATAGGTTGAATTTTAAGATCCAACAGGGTTTAGGAGGAGTGATCTCTTCTCATAATTTGTATCTGCCAAGTCAGCCACCTCACAAGAATGTACATGTGATACCAGGTAGGATTCTATATGTGCATTTAAAAATACATGTTCTGAATAGGCTACAGGGAAAGGGAGACAGGAATTTATATATTTATTAACTTTAAAAACACAAGGAGAACTATTTCAATTAAAAATTAACTAGATTTATAACACCTACCCTTCATAATGCAAATGGCAAGTCCAAATATACACCATGCCTCCTTTGAACTGCTTGTATTTCTATTCTGTTTGGGTTAGTTTTCTCCATCATATTAGGATTAGCAGTCAGAGTCTAGTAGTTTATGAGTTAGTGTCAGGGATTAAGTATTTCGAATGGAAAATTGGAAAATGAATCCAATGTGTATGCATATATGTGCTACACAAAAATCTTCCCACTCTCATCCACAACAATGCCTTGACATTAACTTCGCCCCAAGTAAGACACAATTAGAGGAGAAGAGTTAGAAAATCTGTGAATGCATATGTGGAATGGAATGTACTCAGGATTTCACAAACTTGGAAGTGGTAGAGCAGTTTCCAAAAGTAAGGCACATGGTAAACACTCCACAAACATGGAGTTCTGCTGGCCTAAAGACTTCTTGATAAACTGCCTCTGAGGTTGGGCACTTGAAATATATGTTGTTGTCAGTAGCTTTAGCTTACTTTCTAGTGAGACCATCAAAGCTGGGTCTGCATCTATGTGACCTGGAGGACATTGTTTCTAATTTTCCAATGAACATGAGGCAGCAGTGCGAATACTCTCTTTGTAGTTAAACTATGGCCACTGGGAGCTAAGTGACTCACCGTGTGAACTGTGAAGCCATTTGGTCCTCCTCCACTTTTCGTGGTGGTTCTTGCTGCTGCACTGGGACTTTGGTATTTTCTTCATGAAATACAAGGAGATCAACTGGGACACAGTGCTGGAGGGAGTTCTGTCACGTGTGGAGGTCATGGTCTGCATGTGAATGCACCAACCAGGATTCTATCCCACATGGGTTGCCCCTTTGTCCATAGCAACCTGATTCTGAACATTGCCTTGAAATCTCCCTATACAAAAAGATGCCTTTACATGGAAGGTTCTGCTGGCTGTACCATGTCATTCACAAGCCATTTGGAAGCCAGTGGCAGATCCACATGGCCCCACCACACATTTTATCACACACCTTCACACCACTGCTCTAGGCCCACTAATTTGCAGGCTCCAACTTACTGGCATCTCTGTTCTACACAATTTTCAAGAAACCTAGTCAGTCAAGGCACTGTCTGATACACTCATGATTAGCAATAGGACATCCAAAGATTCTCCAGTGCCACCTGGTCATGGGAATTCCAAAAATTTCATGGTGTTTATCTAGCCATTTTTTTGAGGATGAAGTTGGAGGAACTGTGGTTTTCAAAAACCATTAAATGTTGAGGAAGCTCATTTCAATGAAACTCTGGAGAACTCTCATAGGCAAGGCTTCCCAAAGAGTTGTCAAAAGGTCACATGAAGCCAGTCCAATTGAAGTCTACAATGTGAGGTACATGTGTGTTTTGACTCTCAGCTATGGCTGCCAAGACTTTAAGAAGAAAATCATGGATTATCTTGGCTGAGATTCCCAGTGCTCTGTGGCCTTGATCTAAGTTTATAAGGGCTACTCTCATGCGTGGGCTCCTAAAATCCCAACAAAGCTCATGGCAATACTTCTCTGAGGTCAGTTTCAGAATTCAGTCTCTATAGGGATTCACACTAGAGTTCAAGCCCAGGTGGACCCAGTGATTTCTTCCAATCGCCACACAAATGACCAAAATTTAAACGAAAACACTCCCATATGGCCCTCATCTTTTCCACATAGACACTCATCATAACCTCTAGCTGGAGGTTTCTATGAGGGGCGCTGGACAAGACAGTGTCCAAAATAAGCTCCCTTGCCCGTCATTTGCCTAAAGTCAGGGTGGCCTGGAAACCCTTCCTCTGAACCAGGAGTGATCAAATAGGCCTACCATTATTACTGTTCCACTTCTCCAATTTGAGGCCTACTGACTGTGGGGTTTAGATTCTTCATGTGGATTGGGGTCATGAGAAAACCCAAGCACCAATGGGCTAGACTCTGAAGGGCTTTGAAAAACTCATTTGACCCAAAGGATTCCTATTCTCACCTTATGGAGGTCAGGAAACTTACAGAGGAAGGCGAGAGACTTCATCCATAATGAGTACTCTTTTGGCCATTTTGGTTTTGGATGCACACATGGCATCTTTCTTTAGATCCATCAGGTGCTGAGAATCTAAGCCACAGCCTCACACAGGGCCAACAGGCTGATTCAGACACATCCCTTTCGAAATCAATTACTCAAAAAGGGACAGGTGATGCCCATTCATTTACATTAGAGAACTGTTTTATTCAGGCTTCACAACGGGGTGGCCTTAGGCAAAGACCTTCCTGACATTCAGTGCTATAGAACAATAGGTAAGCAAAAGTCCCAAAGCAGGGTTTCTCCACTGAGACTTTCCTGGTAACATTGATATCTGAGTTTTCTGAGATTCTCGCCATTCCCTTCAGCTATCCAGTACATGGCCAAGTCACAGAGCTTGGAGGTGGTACCTATCTTGGTCACAAAATCATGAGCCTATTCTGGAGAGTGGCCAGAATTCAGGAAGAAAACAGGAACTTAGGAAGATTTCAGGTCTTGCCCACAAATAAGGCAACCCTCTGTCCTTTTATAAATTGGGCAGCGTGAATGTTGGGAAGCTTTCTCCTAGACAGGACACATCCATTGATGCATTTTCTTTTGTAATGTCTACACCCACGGACACAGTGGGATACACAGACATAGAAACACTTGCCTTGTCAAATGACTTAATAGAAACAGTCCACTCCAAACCAAACAAACCAACTTTCCTACCTATTCTCAGAACATGAGACAAAACCACAAACCCACACTCATTCCCACAAATGCACCTCCTTCCCCCAAGAAGGTCTGTTACTAACCGGAGTGTCCTCTGCCTGGTGAGCCATTCTTTGTTCACCCGAAATGGCCTGTCTGTTCTCAAATCTGGACTCCTTGGCCCACTCTGTGAAGTTGTCAGGAGCCAGCTTTGAGCCGCCACTACCTGCATTCTCACTGAAGACACCTCTTCAGATTTTTTCTGGCATTTGACCATCTTCACATCTGTAAGTACCAAGAAAGACTGACTCTTTCCATGATAAATCCAAAAAAGTGAGATCTCTGTGACTGTTACTGGGCCTGACCCTGGGTGCCTGGTTTCCGGGATCCCAAGTTCAGAGAGTTCCATCACAAAGAAGTGAGGTAGGTCACTTCCTTCATGAACTGAATGAGCTCACAGCCTTGGAAAACACTTTGTCCTAACAGTTTCTTCCTAAGGTCCCATGAGATGGAGGCTGCCCCTACTTCCTGTGACACTTTCACAAGTTAGAATGGTATATCAACAATAGGTGCTGGGAGAGAGATCTCCACACAGGGTTGGTTTGGTCCATTTTGTCTACATTAAAATGTGAGAGGCTTATTCAGACACATCTCTTCATCCTGACCAGGTTGTTTGCCATGGAAAATGACTTTTGCTCTCTCAGGTCCTTCATAGCATTCTATATCTTCTTCAGGGATAATTTCTGCATGGATCTTTGAGATTCTCAGCAGGTGGAAGATCCCCTATATTCCTGGATTGTAAGACCAACTCTATCCCTGCACTGCTGTAAAGTTAGATTGAGGGAACAGTGTATGGTTAATGTTAATATCATGTTCTATTTGCGTTAGGAATCATTCTGCTGGATGAATAACGGTATTGGGAACCTGAGATATTTACAAGAATATATAGGTGAACTATAAGTATGGAAACAGAAATCTAGGGAAGACTTGAAGCCAAGTAGGACTTTGGGCCCTTGAGTAGCATACTTTGCTTTGAATTATATTCTGCACAGATGTCTCAGATAAATTGATATACAAAGAAATAGGATCGTATACACTAGATGATTGAATAACATACAGAATATCCAATAAAAAAGGGATAGTCTGTAGGATTAGCAAGATAGTCAGTAGGTTTAGAAAGAAGAATGAGTATAGGATTTGTACCAAAAGTTCTTTACAAATAAGGTTTCGGGTAGAGAGTGAATGTAAATGTCAGCACATGTAAAGAGTCAGTCACAATGACGAATTGGGGAAAATATGTAGGAAAGCAGATATTAATAGAGACATTAGGAAGTCAGTAAAAGTATGAAGTGTGTAATTTGTTTAGACATTTTCAACGGTTTGAGTCTGAATATATAACCTTAGGCAGAAACTAATATGTTGTCACAAATTGGATTGACTTTTGAGAGCATTAGGTAACCAGGACATGGATGTTTTTATTAATCCATGCTCACTTTTTATTTAGGCTTTGGTAAAATCATAAGTGTGACCTTTGCATTTTGTGTCCAGAATATTATTGTGATAAAATGTATATGTAGATCAGGTGACTTGAGTATTTCTTCCACCATTTCTGTAGCAATATTTTGTAGATGTATAAATTACTATTGAGGGTACAAATAGGTGTACCCTGTGTCTATGAATATGCAGATAATGCATGAATAAACCATACTGTGTGTAAATAATATAACTTGCTCTACTTTAAATAATGGATTGAATTGATATCTGAAAATATAAAAGAAATCTCATATTGATATACAATCATTCACTGCAACCAGTTATACATCTAATGGTAATATTATGGTTGTGGTTTATCCTGAAAGGTGTGTGAGTTTTGTTTCAAAAGTGATTATGGAAATCAACAATAATGTGTTTGGAAAGAAGTCTCATGAAAAGAATAGTCAAGAAACCTGTAAGAATACATGTGTTCTCAAGAAGGAAGTGATTGAACATTATATATCATACTATATATAATGTGCATAAACTGCAGAAATAGTAATGTACCAATGTTGAATAAAAATGAACATCAAAATACACATCATGTCCCATAGGAATCTAATTGCATTGATGTTAATCTGGGTCAGTTACTGTAGAAATATTAGGATTTTTATCCACCATTCACTGAAGTTACTTTTCAGTAGTAGGAAAAAAGTATGTATTTAAGTTGGATGAATATTTCTGAGAATAATCTTGTGAAAATTTGATTATAAATCCACATAAATCACAAAACATTATAAACACAAAAGTCACATGGACATTAAAATCTAGCAATATATATGCCAATTTAAATCCATCTTGAAATATATATCATCCACTGATCCAAAACTATTTATTTAATGAACTTGTATTTATGTATAATGTTGTTCAGCTAGGAAGCTCCCCCATAGATTGAATTTTCTGTTCCAAATCAGTGTTTAGGAGGAGTGATCTCCTAAATGTGTATGCAAATATGTGCTACACAAAAATCTTCCCACTCTCATCCAGAACAATGCCTTGATATTACCTTCACCCCAAGTAAGACACAGTTGGAGGACATGAGTTAGAAAATCTGTGAATACATATCTGGAATGTAAAATGGTCAGGAGTTCACAACCTTGCAGGTTGTAGAGGAGTTTCCAAAAGTAAAGGACAGGCTTGATAGACCCAACCTGATCTTTTATTAGAATTGGGAGCCATCTTGCCAGAAAGCCATGAAAAGATAATTTGGGCTTTACTATAAATTACTGCAAATTCTGAACCTGCTTGGAATGCCTGTCCGTGCCTTGAACTCATCCATGCCTGGCTCTCTGACCAGATAACAGTGCTCTCTGAAACATTAGTGACACCTAATAAATATTGGCCTTCCCAGGCCAGACAACGACCCTCTCTGAGTCTCTAATGGTCCTCATAATTTCTGATGTTGGGGCCAGCAAAAAAAATGTAAACTACCATCAGTGTGATGCTTTCAAAGTTCTGTTATCTGTAACCCCCTTTTTGTGTAACTTTCTGGGCTATATAGCTGGGCTGTAGGAAAGGTGGTGTTGCTGTCTTGTTCCCGCCATTTTTGGAGGGAGAGGCAGCCTGGCCAGTTTTAATAATAAGCCTGCCTTAATTTGATTTTAATTGGAGTCACTGGTCTTTTCTTGCATCCTATTCCAACATTTTGGAGTTCCCCAGTGAGATGACCCTGCCCGACCAGATCACAAGACCAGACTGCTGAAAATTCTGAAGCTGGCCTTCCCTCCAGGGCTACGGGCTGGGGAGCCACTCTAGGGGGTGCACAAATTGAGATGTTCCAAGGCCTTGGAGTGAGCCGTCGGTCTGGGGAGCACTGCAGTGAACCACCGCACTGAAACTATTAGCAAGTACCTGGTGGAGGAGGCCTCCATAGGTAAGTGGCACCTTGATAACATCTTATATCTGGTTAAGGGAGATCTCTTCTAATGACAGAGAGGTGGCCTGGGGAGGCTCACATTCACTCCTGTCCAGGATAGTAATGAGAATCGTTCTGTCCTCTGTTCTGTTCTGTAGGGAATTCCTCTGGAAGGTTAGAGAGGTGCCGAGGGACACGCATGCGCTCCTACCCCAGAGCTTTAGCAAGACGTTGAATTGCTCATCTGTTTTTCTGTTTTGGCACCGGGATTCTGTTTTTTTTTTTTTTTTTTGTGTGTGTGTGTGTGTGTGTGTGTGTTTTGTTCTGTGTTCTATATGTTTTTTGTTTGTTTGTTTTTGTGCGTTTTGTTTTGTGATTTCTGTGATAAAATCTTAAGGATATTGAACGTGAAAATGGGTAACAAAGCAAGTAAGCCTGACACCCCTTTGGACTGTGTTTAAGGAACTGTGATGAACTTTACCACCATTTGTTAAGCAGAATGAGAGAAGGCCCTAGCTGGCTGCCTGGAGCACACCCAGTGCAGATGGAAATGCCTGCTGGGGAATGAAGAACTGAGTATCTCCCAGTATCTGCCGAAGCCCTGTTGCTTCAGGGAATTCCCTCCTTCGTTCCCTGCACTGCAAGGATAATGCCACCTCTGTCTTCTTAAAAAAAGAGAAAAACAAAAAGGGGACACTAAATGCAGTAAAGTCGCCATGGAGACACTTTATTTTATATTTCAGGTAGCTCCTCTGTGAAAACATTTGGTCCCCTTGTGGGGACATCTGTGGTGCCACTGGAGAAGGAGATTTTTCTCTTATTTGCTCTGTTTTAAAGGGTTCTGTCTGTCAGCCATTGTCTGGAGTTCATTTCTGTCTGTCTTGTGCCTTTTTTCTAGCCCTTTAAGACATGTGCAATAATGTGTTAATATTATAAATTGTTTCTTGGAAATGATCTTAGCTGAATATGTGTCTAAATGATGATGTTTCATTGTACCAATCTGGTATCTGAATGGGTTTTTGAAGCATTCCACAATCTTGCAGTTAAAAGTCGGGTTTAGGTATTTGTTTAGTTCATGGTTTCAGATAATTCATGCCAGAGAACTTAAATACTTAGGATGGAAAATAAAGAACTCTACTTCCAAGTTGGCAAGTAACTTCCCAATCATTCAGTCTTTTTTTCACCAATTTTAAATTAGGTAGCCTGGGAAAATGTCACTGTGTGTACCAGTGCATTAATTTGGACAAGGATACTAAATCATAGTATGATATCTGTTGACAAAACAACTTGTAAAGATATAAAATTTTGTGAATTGTATCTTAAACTTGTATCATAATTTTCAACATCCTAACATGAAAATTATGGTTAAAATACCTTAGGCCTAAGGTTTCTGCTCAGAATAGCCTTTTTTCCTTCTTCTTCCAGACCTCAGCCAGGACTTATTTTGAAATGCAAATGAAAGAAGCCTGTCAGCTTAGTAGGAGACTTATTTGAGGCCTAAGGGAAAAAAAAGGTAAATTTTATGGTATTTACCAATTACTGGCCAGTCATTTTTCTAGGACTCATAATTTTTTCCTTAGGTTCTTTAATTATTTTTTGAGCTCATGATTTTGCTCCTACAGACCTAGGTTAATGTTTTTCTGATCAGTAATATCTTTGACCAACTGTGGAATTTTTAAATCATTGCAATGGAGATTTCACCTGTGAAAAGCTACAAGGCCTTCACTTTTATTATGTGTGCACAATTTGTTATGTGTTGTATGTCTATATATATATATATATATATATATATATATATATATATATATCCATATATCATATATATGATACACAAATTAACTTATATAAGGAGCACTCATATTAAAAAGAACTCATAAAAACAATTTTAAAATGTGGATCCAAAGATCTTTAATTCACGTGATTTAAATGTTTCAATTTAAATTGGGTAAACAGATAAATATAAATGTCTTTAAATTTAAGCTTACAAGTTTTTCTAGGTGTTCAAAAATCTAATAAACTATTAATGTCTACAAAAGGTCTAATATGCCTTTGTTCCAGGACTTTTCTTTCAATCAAAAAAATGGTTTACAGTGTTCAAAAAATTTGTCTAATATTTTGATAAATAAGTAAAGTAAATTTGATATGGGATTACTCATTCATGAGTACTTTTGTTTGATATCTGATTGATATACTAAGGTCTGTATAAGTTTGTACTAAAGTCTGTATAAGATTGTAAAAATCAGTCATGTGTAAAAGAGACAAAAATTTCTTAAACATAAGTTTACCCATAACATTAAGTTTATTAAGATTTAAATTTTCTAGAGCAAGCAACCATAAAAATTAAACAAATGTTTAAATAAGAACTGTTATTTTAGAGCACTGTACTGCCATTTCTTTAAAAGCTAAACTTGGTTAATGTAGAAACTTCAATGCAATTGTGATGCTATTAATGTGCTCATATTTTCCAGTTATACAACTCTATAAGGTAGAAACTTTAAAAGAGCATTATATCAAGCAGGTGTTCTGAAGTTGTATGGTAAATAAAATATATATTGGGGATTTATTTACCTGTTATCAATAATATATGTAAAGTTTTATGTTACTTTTTACATTGTGGAACAATTTAAATGTATTTTTAAGTTAATGAGACCCTAATCTATGTAAAGGTTAAAATCTTTCAGCCGTACTTTAATTCATGTTTTAAATGTGATATCATATGGTGTGAGCTAATGTTCATGTGACCTCAAACAATTTATGTAAACTTTGTAAAATGATATTTAAAAAAAAGATCAGCTTGAGAACTAAAGCATTTAAGATTTATAAGGAGCCCTGCTTACCTGAGATAAGACTCTTTGTCCCATCTTACTACATGTGAGAATGACTACGAAAGCAGTAGGTCAGATTTTATTTCATTTAAAGTTATGTTCAAATTTTTTTTTTCTGTCAAGATTACTAGGATCTCAAAAAGGTGATATAAAATATAACTCACCAAAAAATTCAGGGTAGCTATTACATGAACTAAGTATTTTTACTCTTGTTAAAAAATTTTATTTTTTAATTTCTTTTTAAGTGATCTAAAGATTCCCTGTTGGTGTTTTACAGAAGTGTTGCTTTAAGAACACAACATGGGTTAATTTAAGAAAATAAGTCATCAACTACAAGACAGACAGAATAATAAGATCCCAATTAATAAAATATAAATAATTATAAACTTATAGACATTAAAGTGCAGTACTCTTAATATATGGCTGTTAAAATTTATTTGCTGGTTGTTTCAGATTAGGATTGAAAATTAAAGTTAAATGAAAAGGGCCAAAAAAAAAAACAATATTTGACTCTTGCCCTTTGAGTCAGTCTGAATCCAGGGAACAGGGGACTTCTCTATGAGCTTTGCAACTCTGGGCCACATAACCTCCTGATCAGGGAGATTAATGAGACCACTGGAGAACAGAAAGCCAATCAGTGCATTTGCTACAAAGAGGAGAGTCATCAGGAAAGGGAGACATCCCTGATGCTTCTGAGGGAAGCCACATGGTCAAGCAAGACCTGAACCCACCTAGCTCAAATTGCACTAGCAGAACTGAGAAGCTGCTCTCAAGTTTCCCAAGGAATGACTCCCATAAAAGCTCAGCTGACTGCTAACAATAGATAGAAACAAAAGTCATTTGACTGCTTCATCTTAAACACTTAGCAAAGACAGTTAAAACCAAAATACAGCCATTCCTGGGCATTTTAAATAATAATAATAATAATAATAATAATAATAATAATAATAATAATAATATTTTAAGGTATACACTTTATGTTAGCCTCCCAAAATAAGTAAAACTGTTGGCTACAAATACTATCAAGAGGAGCTGCCAGAGGCAGAAGTTTTTAGTTTAAGGCCTACAGATATTCCTAACCTACAGTTAGGCTTGGTGTTTGCTAGTACGATTATCCAGCCCTGAGTAACAGAATTAAATGTTTCTCTATTAGACACAGAGGTCATACTACTGAAAGGATTTTGCAAAATCAGATGACATTAAATTATTAAACTGTATATTATTGGGAGGGACAACTGTAACACTTAAAGTTAAATATTAAGTTGACAGTCCTGATAATTGGGGATATTAAAGACTGGTGAGGGTACTTCATACAGTGACATGATCCAGCTACTGCAACATTTATTCAATACTCATGTTTTTTGTTTCTCTCATAGAAGAACCCATCCCCAGATGACTTTACAACCTGTTCTTCCTCAACAAGACTTCAAAAAGAACTGACTTCTAAAAGGCAACTCATATTCCTCAACTGACTTCAAAAAGGCAACTCATGTCTCTCACGCCATGCACACTCATGTCACCCTCTCTCAGCTGAGAAGAAGGCAAAATGAGAGACGACTCTCCACTTACACCAATGGAGCCCAAAATAAATAGACTATCAATATAAGTAATTAATTAAGTCAGGTAGTATCAGGGAGACTGGTTTTCGGTGAGTTCTAAAAATTTGGAGACTGTTAACTGAGGGATTAAAATTTCCTCAGTGCTTTTCCACTAACCTATCAAGGATTACAAAGGGACACATAAGAAAAGGGGGGAATGATAGACCCAACCTTATCTTTTATTAAAATTGGGAGCCATCTTGCAACAAAACCATGAAAAAATCATTTTGGCTTTACTGTAAATTACTGCAAATTCTGAACCTGCTTGGAATGACTGCCCGTGCCTTAAACTCACCCGTGCATGGCTCTCTGACCAGATAGCAGCCCTCTCTGAAACTTTGTCACACCTCATAAATATTGGCCTTCTGTGGCCAGACAATGACCCTCTCTGAGGCTCTAATGGTCCTCATAAATTTTGATGTTGGGGCTAGCAAAAAAAAAAAAAATGTAAACTCCCATTAGTGTGATGCTTGTCAGAGTTCTGTTATCTGTTACCCCATTTTTGTGTAACTTTCTGGGCTGCAAACCTGGGCTGTAGTAAAGGTGGGGTTGCTCTCTTGCTCCCGCAATCTTTGGAGGGAGAGGCAGCCCAGCCAGTGGAAATAATAAGCTTACTTTAATTTGATTTTAACTGGAGTCAGTGTTCTTTTCTTACATCCTGGTCTAAGAGGTAAACACTCCACAAACATAGAGCTCTGCCGGCCTAAAGACTTCTTGAGAAACTGCCTCTGAGGTTGGGTACTTTAAATATATTTTGTTGTCAGAAGGTTTAGCTTCTTTTTTATTGAGACCATCAAAGCTGGGTCTGCATCTATGCGAATGGAGAGCATGGTTTCTTATTTTCCAATGAACATGAGGCAGCAGTGCTGAATTCTCTCTTGGTAGGTAAACTGTGGCCACTGGGGGCTAAGTGTCTCCCCGTGTGGACTGTGAAGCCATTTGATCATCCTCCATTTTTGTGGTGTTTCTTGGTGCTGCACTGGGAGTTTGGTATTTGCTTCACGAAATACAAGGAGTTCAACTGGGACACAGTGCTGGAGGGAGTTCTTTCACGTGTGGTGGGTCAGGAACTGCAGGAGAATGCACCAACCAGGCTTCTATTTCACACAGCTTTTTCCTTGACCATACCAACCTGATTCTGAACATTGCCTTGAAACCTCTCCATATAATAAGATGCCTTTACATGTAAGGTTCTGCTGGATGCACCATGGCAGCCAAAATGCATTTGGAAGTCAATTGGAAATCCACATGGCCCCACCTCAGATATTTTATCACACACCTGCACACCACTGCTCTGGGCCCACTACTCAGCATTCTCAACTTACTGGCATCTCTGTTCTTCACCATTATCATGAAATCCAGTCAATCAAGGCACTGTCTGGTACACTCATGATCAGCAACAGGAGATCCAAAGGTTCTCCAGTGCCACCTGGTCATGGGAGTTTCAAAAATTTCAGGGTATTTATCTAGCCACTTTTCAAGGATGAAGTTGGAGAAACTGTGGGTTTCAATTCATTCAGGAATCATTTAATGTTGAGGAACCTCATTTCAATGAATGCTCTGGAGAACTCTCAAAGGCAAGGCTTCCCAAAGAGTAGCCAAATAGTCACATGAAGCTCAGCCCATTGAGGTCTACAATGTGAGGTCCATGTGTGTTTTGACTCTCAACTATGCCTGTCAAGTCTTTCATAATAAAATCATGTGATATCCTGGCTGAGATTCCAAGTGATCAGTCGAAAGCCACCCTTGGCCTAGATTTCAGTTTCCAATGGCGACTCTCATGCGTGGCCTTCTAAAATCGCAACACAATTCATGACAATACTTCTCTGAGGTCAGTTCCAGAACTCAGTCTCTAAGGTGAATCATACCAAAGTTCTAGCCCTGGTGGATCCAGTCATTTCTTCCAACCACTACACAAATGAACACAATTAAAACCAAAACACTCCCACATGGTCCTCACCTTCTTCCATATAGACACTCATTATAACCTCTGGCTGGAGGTTTCCATGAGGGGCGCAGCACAAGACAGTATCCAAAACAAGCTTCCTTATCCCTTATTTGCTTAAAGTCAGCTGGGCCTGGACACCATTCCTGTGAACCAGGAGTGATAAAATAAGCCTGGCCTTAATACTGCTCTGCTTCTCCAATTTGAGGCCTACTGACTGTCAGGTATAGATTCTTAATGTGATTTAAAGTAATGAAAAAACCCAAGTTCATATGGGCTAGCCTCTGCAGGGCTTTGAAGAACTCATTTGACCCAAAGGATCCCTAGTCTCATTTGATGGAGATCAGAAACCTATCAGAGTAAGGCAAGATACTTCATACACAATTACTGATATTTTTGCCATTTTGGTTTCGGAAGCACACATGGGATCTTTCTTTAGTTCCATCAGGTGCTGAGAATCTAAGCCACTGCCTCACACAGGGCCAAGTGGCTGATTCAGACACATCCCTTTCCAAAGCAATTAAGCAAAGATACACAGGTGATGCCCATTCATTTCCATTTGAAAACAGTTTTCTTCAGGCTTCACAAATTGGTGGCCTGAGGCAGAGACCTTCCTGACTCTCAGAGCAACAGAAAAATAGGTAAGCAAAAGGCCCAAAGCAGGGTTTCTCTACTGAGACTTTCTTTGTCACACTGATATCTGAGTTTTCTGAGATGCTTGCTATTCCCTTCAGCTATCCAGTATATGGCAATGTCACAGAGCTTGGAGGTGGTACATATCTTGGACACAAAACCATGAGCCTACTCTTTAGAGTGGCCAGAATTCAGGAAGAAAACAGGAACTTCGGAAGATAGTAGGTGTTGCCCGTCCCTAAAGCAACCTGCAGTCCACTCATAAATTGGGCAGGATGAATGTTGGCATGCTTTCTACTAGACAGGACACATCCATTGATGCATTATCTTTTATAATGTCTACAACCACGGACACAGTGGGATACACAGGCATACAAACAATCACCTTGTCAAATGACTTACTATAAACAGTCCACTCTAAAGCAAACAAACCGCCTTTCTTACCTATTCTCAGAACATGAGACATAACCACAAAATCACAATCACACCCACAACGACACCTCCTTTATTCAAGTAGGTCTGTGACTAATTGGAATGTACTCTGAATGATGGGCCATACTATGTTTCCTTGAAATGGCCTGTCCTTCTCAGATCTGGTCACCTTGGCCAACACTGTGAAGTTTTCAGGAGCCAGTGGTGAGCCACTACCTGCTTTCTCATGAAATTCCCCTTTTTAGAGCTCTCTTGGCATTTGGCAATCCTCACATCAGTAGGTACCAAGGAAGACTTACTCTGTCCTTGGTTATTCCAAACAACTGAGCCCACTGGGCAAGAAACTGGGACTGACTCTGGGTGCCTGGCTTCCTGGATCCCAAGTTCAGAGAGATCCGTCATCAAGGAAGAGAGGTAAGTCACCTCATTCAGGAACTGAATGAGGTTACTGCCGTGGCAACCACTTTGTCCTAACAATTGCTTTCAAGGGTCCCATGAGATGGTGGCTGCCCCTACCTCCTGTGACACTTTCACAAGTTAGAAAGGTATATCAACCATTGGCACCTGGGAACAGCTCTCCACACAGGCCTGGTTTGGTCCATCTTCTCGACATTAAGAAGAGAGAAGCTGTTTCAGACACAACCCTTCATCCTGACCAGGTTGTTTGCCATGGAGGATGAATTTTGCTCTCTTAGGTCCTCCATAGCTGCTTACAACTTCTCCAGGAATCATTTCTGCATGGACCTTTGAGTTTCTCAGCATGTGGAAGATCCCCTATATTCCTGTATTGTAAGAACAACTCTATCCCTGCTCTTCTGTAAAGTTAAATTGACTGAACAGTGTATGGTTAGGTTAACTAACAGGTTCGATTTGGATTAGGAATCTTTTTGCGGGATGAATAATGGTATTGGGAAACTGCGATATTTACAAGAATATATAGGTGAATTATAAGTATGAAAACAGAAATCTAGCTAAGATTTGAAGCCCAAAAGGGCATTGGGCCCTTGACTGGGATACGTAGCTTTGAATTATGTTCTGCACTGATGTGTCAGGTAAATCGATATACAATGGCTTAGGTCCTTGTGCCATGGATGATTAAATGTAGAAGAGAACTTCCAGTCAAAAGGGATAGTTGGTAGGATTTGGAAGATTCTCGGTAGGTTTAGAAAGAAGAGTGAGTATAGGATTTGGACCAAATGTTGTTTAGCAATAGGGTTTCTGGTAGACAGTGAATGTTAATGTCAGCACAAGTGAAGAGACAGTCACAATGATGAACTGGGGAAAATAGTTAGGAAAGCTGATATCAATAGAGACATTACAAAATCAGGCAAAGTATAAAGTGAGTGATAGGATTAGATATTTTCAACAGGGTTGAGTTTGAATATATAATCTTAGAAAGAAACAAATGTGTAGTGACCAATAGGATTGACATTTGACAGCATTAGGCAACCTGGACATGGATGTTTAGTAATCCATGCTCACTTTTCATTTAGTCTTTGCTACAATCTTAAGTGTGACCTTTGCTTTTTTTGTCCAGAATATTACTGTGATAAAACGTATATGTAGATCAGGTGACATGACTATTTTTCCACCATTTCTGGCAGCAACATATTCAAGACGTATAAATTAGTAATGGGGGTAAAAAGAGGTGTACCCTTTGTCTGTGCATATAGAGATAATGCATGAATAGACCATACTTTGAATAAATAATATATCTGGTTCCGACTTTAAATAATGGATTGAAATTATATGTGAAAAAATACAAGAAATCTTATATTGACATACAAACATTCATTCCAACCAGTTATATATCTAATGGCCACATTAAGGTTATGGTTTGTCATGAAGGGTGTGTGAGTTTTGCTTCAAAAGTGATTATGGAAATCTAAAATAATGTGTTTGGAAAGAAGTCTCATGAAAAGACCAGTCAAGAAACCTGGAGGAATACATGTTTTATGAAGCAGGAAGTGATTGTGAAACAAATGCGCATAAATTTGTGAACTTGTGGATGAAATATATATATCCTATGATTTGTAAAAATTGAAGAAATAGTAATGTACCAGTGTTGAATGAAAATAAACGTCAGAATACACATCATGTCCCATACGAATCTACTTGATTGATGTTAATCTGGGTTAGTTCCTGTACAAATATTAGGATTTGTAAGCACCATTTACTGAAGTTAGTTTTCAGAACTATGAAACAAATGTGTATTTCAGGAGGATGAATATTTCTGAGAATAATTTTGTGAAAAGTTTATTATAAATCCACATTTTTGAACATGAATGAATTTAGGGAGTGTATTTAAGATACATACATTTCATATTTTAAAAATCAGGACAGTATATATATATATATATATATATATTCATAATTATATATATGTGTATATACATATATATGTGTGTATATATATATATATATATATATATATATATATATATATATACACACACACACACACAAAACACACACACAGACATTAAAATGTAGGAATATATACGCCAATCGAAGTTCATCATAAAATATATAGCATCCACAGATGCAAAAATATTTATTTTACTGAACAAGGATTTATGTATAATGTTGTTCTACTAGGAAGCTCACCCATAGTTTGAATTTTCAGTTCCAACAGCGTTTAGAGTAGTGATCTCTTCTCACAACTTGTATCTGCCAAGTCAGTCACCTCACAAAAATGAACGTGTGATACCAGGTAGGATTCTATAAAGCATATAAAAATACATGTGCTGAATAGGCTACAGAGAAAGGCAGACAGGCATTTACATATTTGTTAACTTTAACAACACATGGAGAACTATTTCAATTAAAAATTGACTAGATTTATAACACCTACCATTTATTATGAAAAAGGCAAGTCCAACTATACCCCACGCCTCCTCTGAACTGCTTGTATTTCTATTCTGTTTGGGTTGTTTTTCTCCATCATTTGGATTAGTAGACAGAGTATAGTAGGGTATGGGTTATTGTCAGGATTCAGTATTTTCAATGGTATATAGGAAAATGAATCCAATGTGTATAAAAATATATGCTACACAATTATCTTCCCACTCTCATCCAGAACAATGCCTTTACATTACCTTCACCTCAAGTAAGACACAATTAGGGTAGAAGAGTTTGAAAATCCGTGAATACATATCTGGTGTGGAAACAGTACTAAGAAACAAATACGTATTTCAGGTGGATGAATATTTCTGAGAATAATCTTGTGAAAAGTTGATTATGAATCCACAACATAAATATGAATGAATTTAGGAAGTGTGTAATAAGACACATATTTCATATTTTGAATACTCCTGAGAGTGTATCTATATATATATTTATATACACACACAGAGACAGACATTAAAAATTGCAATATATATGCCAAACGAAATTCACCATGAAATGTATATCATCCACAGATCCAAATATATTCATTTTACTGAACATGGATTTATGTATAATGTTGTTCAACTAGGAAGCTCACTCACATTTGAATTACCAGTTCAAGCAGCGTTTAGGAGGAGTGATCTCTTCTTCCAATTTGTATCTGCCAAGTCAGCCACCTCACAAGAATGTACGTGTGGTACCAGGTAGGATTCTATATGTGCATATAAAAATACGTGTGCTGAATAGGCTACAGAGAAAGGGGGACAGGAATTCACTTATTTGTTAACTTTAAAAACGCATCGAGAACTATTTCAACAAATAATTGACTAGATTTATAACTGCTACACTATACCATGCAAAAGGCAACTCCAACTATAAAATATACCTCATCTAAACTGCTTGTATTTCTATTATGTTTGTGTTATTTTTCTCCATCATATTAGGATTAGTAGTCAGAGTCTAATAGGGTATATGTTAGTTTCAGGGATTCAGCATTTCTAATGGAAAATAGGAAATTGAATCCAATGTGTATGCAAATATGTGCTACACAAAAATCTTCCCACTTTCATCCAGAACAATGCCTTGACATTACATTCTCCTCAAGTAAGACACAATTAGAGGATAAGAGTTAGAAAATCTGTGAATATATATCTGGAATGGAAAATACTCTGGAGTTTACAACTTTGGAGGTGGTAGAGAAGATTCTAAAAGTAAGGGACAGGGTAAACATTCCACAAACATGTAGCTCTGCTGGCCTAAATACTTTTTGAGAAACTGCCTCTAAGAGTGGGCACTTGAAGTATTTGATGTTCTGAGGAGATTTAGTTCCTTTGTAGAGAAACCATGAAAGCTGGGTCTGCATCTATGTTACTTGGAGGACATGGTTTCTTATTATCCAATGAACATGAGGCAGCAGTGCTGAATTCTCTCTTTGTAGGTAAACTATGGACACTGGGGTCTAAGTGTCTTTCAGTGTGGACTGTGAAGCCAATTGGTCATCCTCCGCTTTTCGTGGTGTTTCTCGCTGCTGCACTGGGAGTTTGGTATTTGCTTCAAAAAATACAAGGAGTTAAAATGGGACAGAGTGGTGGAGGGAGTTCTTTAAGGTGTGGTGAGTCAGGGTCTTCAGGAGAATGCACCAACCAAGGTTCTATCCCATGTAGATTGCCCCCTTGAGAATAGCAACATGATTCTGAACATTGCAGTGAATCCTCTCCATATAACAAGATGCCTTTACATATATGGGTCTGCTGGCTGCACCATGTCAGTCACAAGCCATTTGGAAGCCAATGGCTGATCCACATGGCCGCAACACAGATGTTTTATCACACAATTGCATACCACTGCTCTAGGCCCACTACTCACCAGGCTCCAACTTACTGGCATATCTGTTCTACACCATTTTCATGAAACAAAGTCAATCAAGGCAGTGTCTGGTATACTCAGGATCAGAAACAGGACATCCAAAGTATTTCCAGTGCCAGCTGATCATGAAAATATCAAAAATTTCATGGTAATTTTCTAGCCATTTTTCACGGATGAAGTTTGAGGCTCTGAGGGATTCAATTAATTCAGGAACCATTAAATGATGAAGAAGCTAATTTCAATGAAAGCTCTGGAGCACTCTCACAGGCAAGGTTTCCCTAAGGGTGGCCAAAATGTCACATGAAGCCAGGCCCATTGAGATCTACAATATGAGGTCCATGTGTGTTTTAAACTCAAATATGGCTGCCAAGTCTTTAAGAAAAATTGTATGTTATATCCGGGCTGAAATTCCCAATGTTCTGTGGAAATCCAACCTGGACCTAGATCTCAGGTTCCAAGGGCGACTCTCATGTGTGGCCTCCTAAAATCCCAACACAATTCATGGCAATACTTCTCTGAGGTCAGTTAAAGAACTCAGTCTCTAAGGGGAATCACACCAGAGTTCAAGCCCAGTGGAACAGTCATCTCTTCCAACCGCCACACAAATGACCACAATTAAAACCAAAACACTCCCACATGGTCCTCATCTTTTTCCATATAGACACTCCTTATAACGTCTGGCTGGAGTTTTCAATGAGGTCCACAGCCCAAGTCAGTGTCCAAATTAAGGTCCTGTTCCCCTCATTTGTCTAACATCAAGGTGGCCTGGACACACTTCCTGTAAACCAGGAATGATCAAATAGGCCTGCCATTAATACTGCTTGGCTTTTTCAATTTGAGGCATTCTGACTCTGTGGTTTAGATTCTCTATGTGAATTTGAGTCATGAGAAAATCCAAGCACCTCTGCAGAGATTTGAAGAACTCATTTGGCCGAAAGGATTCCTATTCTCACTTGATGGAAGTCAGGATCCTAACAGAGGAAGGTAAAAGAATTCATTCAAAATGAGTGAATATTTGCCATTTTGGTTTTGGATGCACACATTTGATCTTTCTTTTGATCCATCAGGTGCTGAGAATCTAAGCCACAGCCTCACACAGGGCCAAGAGGATGATTCAGACACATCTTTTTCCAAAGCAATTAAGCAAAGAGACACAGGTGATGCCCTTCATTTCCATTTGAAAAATGTTTTCCTCAGGCTTCCCAAAGGGGTGCCCAGAGGCAAAGACATCCTGAGATTCAAGGCAACAGAACAATAGGTTAGCAAAAGGCCCAAAGCAGGGTTTCTCCACTGAGACTTTCCTGGTCACACTGATATCTGAGTTTTCTGAGATCCTGGCCATTCCCTTCAGATATCCAGTACATGGCCATGTGACAGAGATTGGAGGTGGTACATATCTTGGACACAAACCCAAGAGCCTATTCTGAAGAGTTGTCAGAATTCAGAAAGAAAACAGGGACTTAATAAGGTAGTAGGTGTTGCCTATCGATATGGAAACCACACTCCATTCATTAATTGGGCAGGATGAATGCTGGGAAGCTTTCTACTAGAGGGGACACATGCATTGATGCATTCTCTTTTCTAATGTATACAACCACGGACACAGTGGGATACACAGACATAGAAACACTCACCTTGTAAAACGACTTACTAGAAACAGTTCACTGCAAACCAAAGAAACCTCCTTTCCTACCTATTCTCAGAACAGAGACAAAACCACACACCCACACTCAAAAAGACACCTCCTTCCCCCAAGTAGGGCTGTGATTATCCGGAGTGTCCTCTGACAGGTTTGCCATACTATGTTCCCCGGTAATGGTCAGTCCTGTCTCAGATCTGGTCTCCTTGTACAACTCTGTAAAGCAGTCAGGAGCCAGCGGTGAGCCACTACCTGCTTAGTCAGGAAAGGCCCGTGTTCATATCTTTCCTGGCATTTGGCCATCCTCACGTCAGTCAGTACCAAGAAGACTGACTCTGTCCTTGGTGATTCCAAACAAATGAGACCACTTGGACTGGGACTGGGACTGGCTCTGGTGCTTGGTTTCCTTGGTCCCAAGTTCAGAAAGTTCCATCAACAAGGAAGTGAGGTAGGTCACTTCCTTTAAGAACTGAATGAGGTCACTGCCTTGGCAACCACTTTGTCCTAACAGTTGCTTCCAAGGGTCCCATGAGATGGAGGCTGCCCCTACTTCCTTTGGCACTTTCACAACTTAGAATGGTATATCAACCTTAGGCACCCGAGAACAGCTCTCCACACAAGCCTGGTTTGGTCCATCTTCTCTACAGTAAGAAGATAGAGGCTGATTCAGACAAAACCCTTCATCCTGACCAGGTTGTTTGCCATGGAAAATGACTTTTTGTCTCTCAGGTCCTTCATTGCTGCCTACATCTTCTCCAGGGATCATTTCTGCATGGACCTTTGAGGTTCTTAACAGGTAGAGCATCCCCTACATTCCTGTATTGTAAGAACAATCTGTCTCTGCTCTTCTGTAAAGTTAGATTGAGTGAACAGTGTATAGTTAGGGTTAATTTCATGTTCGATTTGGGTTAGGAATCATTCTGCTGGATTAATAATGGTATTGGGAACCTGTGATATTTATAAGAATATCGAGGTTAATCATATGTATGAAAACAGAAATTAAAGTAAGATTTGAATCCCAGAAGGGCATTGGGCAATTGATTGGGATATTTAGCTTTGAATTACTATCTGCACACATGTCTCAAATAAATCGATATACAATGGCAGAGGAACTTGAACCTTGGATGATTGAATGCTGAAGAGAACATCCAGTCAAAAGGGATTGTCGGTAGGATTAAGAAGATAGTCGCAGTTATTAATATGGTATTATGTAAAAATGTGGATGTGTAACCGATGTGATTCTGCAACTTGTATTTGGGGTAAAAATGGGAGCTGATAACCCATTTGAATCAAATGTATGGAAGATGATATGCCATGAGCTTTGTAATGTTTTGAACAACCAATAAAAAAAATTAAAAAAAAAAGAAGATAGTCGTTATGTTTAGCAAGTAGAGTTAGTATAGGATATGTAACAAAAGTTCTTTAGCAATTTTTTTCGGGCAGTGAGTGAATATAAATGTCAGCACATATGAAGAAATCAGACACAATGATGAACTGGGGAAAATTTGTAGAAAAGCAGATATCAATAGAGACATTAGGAAATCAGGCAAAGTATAAAGTGAGTGATAGAATAAGACATTTTCAACAAGGTTGAGATTGAATATCTAATCTTAGGAAGAAACAAATATGTAGGTCACCAATAGGATTGACATTTGAGAGCATTAGGCAACATGGACATGGATATTGTTAGTAATCCATGTTCACTTTACATTTAGGCTTTGGTACAATCCTAAGTGGGACCTTTGCATTTTGTTTCCAGAATATTACTGTGATAAAATGTATATGTAGATCAGATGACATGATTTTTTCTTCCACCATTTCTAGGAGCAGTATTTTGAAAACGTATAAATTAGCATTGGGGGTAAAAAGAGGTGTACCCTGTTTTTATGAATATACAGATAATGCATGAATAGACCTTAATTTCAATAAATAATACAACTTGTTCCACTTTAAATAATGGATTGAATTGATATCTGAAAATATATAAGAAATCTTATATTGATATGCAATCATTCATGACAACCAGTTATACACCTAATGTTAATATTAGGGTACGATTTATCATGAAGTTTGTGTGAGTTTTGCTTCAAATGTGATTATGGAAATCGAAAATAATGTGTTTGGAAAGAAGTCTCATGAAAATGCCAGTCAAGGAACACCGAGGAATTCATGAGTTCTGAAGCAGGAAGTGATTGAAATTGAAAAAAATGACGATAAATTTCCTTACTTGTGGATGAAATATTATAATATGATGTGAATAAACTGAAGAAATAGTAATGTACCAGTGCTGAATAAAAATGAACATCAAAATACACATCATGTCCCACAGGAATCTTCTCGCATTGATGTTAAACTGTGTCAGTTACTGTAGAAATATTAGGATTTCTTTGCACCATTCACCAAAGTTAGTTTTCTTTTTTTTAATTTTTATTTATGCTTGTTCAAAACATTACATAGTTCTTGATATATCATATTCCACACTGTGATTCAAGTGGGTTATGAACTCCCATTTTTACCCCATAAACAGATTGCAGAATCACATCAGTTACACATCCATTGATTTACATATTGCCATACTAGTGTCTGTCGTATTCTGCTGCCTTTCCTAACCTCTACTATCCCCCTCCCCTTACCTCCCCTCTCCTCTTCTCTCTCTACCTCTTTACTGTAATTCATTTCTCCCCCTTGTATAATTTTTTCCTTTCCCTCACCTCCTCTTGTATGTAATTTTGTATAACCCTGAGGGTCTCCTTTTATTTCCATGCAATTTCCCTTCTCTCTCCCTTTCCCTTCCTCCTCTCATCCCTGTTTAATGTTAATTTTCTTCTCATTCTATTCGTCCCTACTCTGTTCTTAGTTAATCTCTTTATATCAAAAAGACATTTGGCATTTGGTTTTAGGGATTGGCTAGCTTCACTTAGCATAATCTGCTCTAATGCCATCCATTTCTCTGTAAAAATTTTGTCATTTTTTAATGCAGAGTAATACTCCATTGTGTATAAATGCCTCATTTTTTATCCATTCATCTATGGAAGTGCATCTAGGTTGGTTCCACAGTCTTGCTATTGTAAATTGTGCTGCTATGAACATCAATGTAGCAGTGTCCCTGTAGCATTTTTTTTAGGTCTTTAGGGAATAGACTGAGAAGGGGAATACCTGGGTCAAATGGTGGTTCCATTCCCACCTCTACAAGAAATCTCCATACTGCTTTCCAATTTGGCTGCACCAATTTGCAGTCCCACCAGCAATGTACAAGTGTACCCTTTTCTCCACATCCTCGCCAGCACTTGTTGTTGTTTGAGTTCATAATAAATATCTGGAATGGAAAATGCTCAGGAGTTCACAACCTTGAAGGTGGTAGAGGAGTTTCCAAAAGTAAGGGACAGGGTAAATACCACAAACATGGAGCTGTGTCGGCCTTAAGACTTCTTGAGAAAATGCCTCTGAGGTTGGGCACTTGAAATATATGTTGTTGTCAGGAGCTTTAGCTTCCTTTGTAGTGAGACCATCAAAGCTGAGTCTGCATCTATGTGACCTGGACGACATGTTTTTTTTTTTTTATTTTCCTATGAACACGAGGCAGCAGTACTGAATTCTCTCTTTGTAGGCAAACTGGGGCTACTGGGGGCTAAGTGTCTCCCCATGTGGACTGTGAAGCCATTTGATCATCCTTCACATTTAATCATGTTATTTGATGCTGCACTGAAAGTTTGGTATTTACTTTATGAAATAAAGGAGTTTAACTGTGATACAGTGCTGCAGGGAGTTCTGTCATGTGTGGTGGTCAGGATCGGCAGGAGAATGTACCAAGAAGGCTTCTATCACACATAGTTGCCCCCTTGACCATAGCAACATGATTCTGAACATTGCCCTGAAACCTCTCCATACAACAAGATGCCTTTACATCCAAAGGTCTGCTAGCTGCACCATGTCAGTCACAAACCATTTATAAGCCAATGGCAGATCCACGTGGCCCCACCACAGATGTTTTTTCACACACCTACACTCTACTGCTCTTGGCCCACTACTCAGCAGGCTCCAACTTACTGGCATATCTTTTCTACACCATTATCATGAAACTCAGTCAAACCAGGCACTGTCTTGTATACTCATGATAAGCAACAGGACATCAAATGGTTTTCCAGTGCCAGCTGGTCATGGAAATTTCAAAAATTTCATGGTATTTTCTAGCCATTTTTCAAGGATGAAGTTGGAGTTACTGTGGGTTTCAATTCATTCAGGAACCATTAAATATTGAGGAATCTCATTTCAATGGAAGCTCTAGAGAACTCTCACAGGCAAGTCTTCTGAAAGAGTGGCCCAAGGTCACATAAAGCCAGCCACATTGAGGTCTACAATGTGAGGTCCATGTGTGTTTTGACTCTCAACTATTGCTGCCAAGTCTTTCAGAATATAATCAAGTGATATCCTCGCTGAGATTCCCAGTGCTCTGTGGAAAGCCACCCTGGGCCTAGATCTCAGTTTCCAAGGGTGACTCTCATGCGTGGCCTCCGAAAATTCCAACACAATTCATGGCAATACTTCTCTAAGGTCAGTTTCAGAACTCAGTCTCCAAGGGGAATCCCACAAGAGTTGAAACCCAGGTGGACGCAGTCATCTTTTCCCACCGCCACACAAATGACAACAATGAAAACCAAAACACTCTCACATGGCCCTCATGTTCTTCCATATAGACACTAATCATAACCTCTGGCTAGAAGTTTCCATGAGGGGCGCAGACCAAGACACTGTCCAAAATAAGCTCCCTTTCCCCTCATTTGCCGAAAGTCAGGGTGGCCTACACACCCTTCCTGTGAACCAGAACTGATCAAATAGGCATGGCGTTAATACTGTCATGCTTTTCCAATGTGAGGCCTACTGACTGTCAGGTATAGATTCTTTATGTGATTTGGAGTCATCAGAAAACCCAAGCACTTCTGCAGGGGTTCAAAGAACACTTTTGAACTAAAGGATCCTGATTCTTACTTGATGAAGGTCAGGAATCTAATAGAGGAAGGCAAGAGACTCATTTGCCATTTCTGTTTTGAATGCACACATGGAATCTATCTTTTGATGCATCAGGTGCTGAGAATCTAAGCCACAACCTCACACAGAACCAAGAGGCTGATTCAGACACATCCTTTTACAAAGCAATTAAGCAAAGAGCCACAGGTGATGCCCATTCATTTTCATTTGAAAACTGTTTTCTTCAGGCTTCACAAAGGGGTGGCCAGAGGCAAAGACCTTCCTGACATTTAGGGCAACAGAAGAACAGGTAAGCAAAAGACACAAAGCAGGGTTTCTCCACTGAGACTTTCCTGGTCACACTGATATCTGAGTTTTCTGAGATGCTTGACATTCAATTCAGCTATCAAGTACATGGCCATGTCACAGAGCTTGGAGGTGGTATATATCTTGGACACAAAACCATGAGCCTATTCTGGAGAGTGGCCAGAATTCAGGAAGAAAACAGGATCTTAGGAAGATAGAAGGTTTTGCCCATCCAGAAGGCAAGCCGCAGTCCATTAATCAATTGGGCAGGATGAATGCTGGGAAGCTTTCTACTAGACAGGACACATCCATTAATTCATTCTCTTTTCTAATGTCTACAACCACAGACACAGTGGGATACACAGACATAGAAACACTTACATGTCAAACGACTTACTAGAAACAGTCCAATCCAAACCAAACAAACCACATTTCCTACCTATTCTCAGAACATGTGACAAAACCACAAAACCACAACCACTCCCACAAAGGCACCTCCTTCCCCCAAGTAGGTCTGTGACTATCCAGAGTGTCCTCTGACTGGTGGGCCATAAAATGTTCTCCCGAAATGTCCTGTCCTGACTCAGATCTGGTCTCTTTGGCCAACTTTGTGAAGTTGTCAGGAGCCAGCGGTGAGCCACTACCTGCTTTCTCAGAAAAGGTCCCTCTTCAGAGCTCTTCTGGCCTTTGGCCATCCTCACATAGGTAGGTACCAAGAAAGACTGACCCTGTCCTTGGTAAAACTGAACAAGTGAGCCCACTGGGACTGGGACTGAGACTGGCTCTGGGTACCTGTCTTCATGGATCCCAAATTCAGAGAATTCCTTCACCAAGGAAGTGACGTAGGTCACTTCCTTCAGGAACTGAATTAGGTTACTGCCTTGTCAACCAATTTGTCCTAACAGTTGCTTCCAAATTCCAATGAGTTGGAGGCTGCCCCTTCTTCCAGTGAAACTTTCACAAGTTTGCATGGTATATCAACCATAGGCACCCAAAAAAAGCTCTCCAGATAGGCCTGGTTTGGTCCATCTTCTATACATTAAGAAAAGAAATGTTGATTCAGACACATCCCTTCATGCTAACCAGGTTGTTTGTCATGGAAGATGACTTTTTCTCTCTGACGTCATTCATAGCTGCCTACATTTAATCCAGGGATCATTTCTTTAATGACCTTGGAGGTTCTCAGCAAGTGGAAGATCCCCTAATTTCTGTATTGAAAGACCAACTCTGTCCCTGCTCTTCAGTAAAGATAGATTGAGAGAACAGTGTATGGTCAGGGTTAATAACATGTTCCATTTGGGTTAGGAATCATTCTGCGGGATGAATTATGGTATTGGGAACGTGCGATATTTATAAGAATATAAGTGAAATATAAGTATGAAAACAGACATCTAGGTAATATTTGAAGCCCAGAATTGCATTGGACCCTTGGCTGGGATTCTTAGCTTTGAATTATATTCTGCACAGATGTCTCAGATAAATCAATATACAATGGCATAATTCCTTGTACCTTGGTTGATTGAATGTTGAAGAGAACATCCAGTCAAAAAGAAATAATTTGTAGGATTAGTAAGATTGTTGGTAGGTTTTGAAAGAAGAGTGAGTATAAGATTTGGATGAAAAGATCTTTAGCAATAGGGTTTCGGATAGAGAGTGAATGTAATTGTCAGCACATGTGGAGAGTCTGTCAAAAGGATGAACTGGGGAAAAAAGTAGGAATGCAGATATCAATTGACATTAGGATATCAGGCAAAGTATAAAGTGAGTGATAGAATTATACATTTTCAACAGGGTTGAGTTTGAATATATAATCTTAGGAAGAAACAAACATGTAGTCACCAATAGGATGAACTTTTGAGAGCATTAGGCAATATGGACATGGATGTTTTCCGTAATCCATGCTCACTGTTCATTTAGGCTTTGGTACAAACATAAGTTTGACCTCTTCTTTCTGTGTGCAGAATATTACTGTGGTAAAATGTATATGTAGATCAGGTGACATGAGTATTTCTTCCACCATTTCTGAGAGCAATATTTTGAAGACGTATCAATTATTTTTGGAGGTAAAAATGGTGTACACTGTGTCTATAATTATAGAGATAATGCATGAATAGACCATACTGTAAAGAAATATTATAACTGGTTCTAACTTTAAATAATGGATTGAATTGATATCTGAAAATATACAGAAAATCTTACATTGATATACAATCCTTCATTCCAACCAGTAATATATATAATGGTTATATCAGCATTATGGTTTTTCATGAAGAATGTGTGAGTTTTGCTTCAAAAGTGATTATGGAAATCGGAAATAATGTGTTTGGAAAGAAGTCTCATGAAAAGACCAGTCAAGAAACCTGGAGGAATACATGTGTTTTGAAGCAGAAAGTGATTGAAAGTGAAACAAATGCCTATAAATTTGTGAACTTGTGGATCAAATATATATACTATGATGTGCGTAAACTGAAGAAATAGTAATGTACCACTGTTACATAAAAATGAACGTCAAAATACACATCATGTCCTCTCCCACAGGAATCTACTTGCATTGATGTTAAACTGGGTCAGTTATTGTAGAAATATTAGGATAATGCCGCAGTCTTGCTGGGCACAATCAGCAGCCACTTGTCAAAAGAAACTAACTTTATTTTTAGAACCACACATGCCAAACAAAACAGCCTCTCAGGAAAAAACCTTCAGAGCCCCAACTGCCACCACTGGCTTCCCAAAACCTCTCCCTCCCACAGGAGCCTCTCTCCGCCTCCCACAATACTCCTGCTCTTGAGGGCGATTGGCTGGGTCATGTGGGCGGAGTCAAAAAAGTCCCCCAATGAGCAGTTTTGTGGTCTGAAAGGGCAGGGAAACAGCCCATTGAGCATCACCACAGAGGAGCCAATCAGCTAGGTGTTGCTGGGGCCGCTGTGAGCCAATCATCAGCCGGCAGCTGGAAGTTTGCTGGCAGCAGGAATTTTGCTGGGGCCCCTTCGGCTGTGGCTCTCAACATCTTCGCCTCTCTGTTTAAACAACACGCATGTGGCTTAGGGACCGTGCCTGCCTTAGGTTGTCCAATAGTACATATGGTCTTTACCCGTTAAGTTGGTACCATTGCAATTGGATCTTACCCGTCACTGACTACCCGTCCAGTATAGAGCCACACATGTTGAGAGGTCTTTGTACCAGCGGGGGTGGGTGAGGTTCTTTGCCTCACCTCTGTTGGCCCCCCAAATTTTAGCTGGACGATCATGACACGCAGAAGGGAGGAAGATACACCAAGCCAATTGATGGCTCCTTTTGGAAAAATTGTACCACCGATGACATCATCAGCAAATATACCCCAACACTACCACAAGTCGCTGCACCAACAGATAGTTCACAATGCATTTAGGTGAGTTCACAATGTGTCCAGGCAAGTTCTGCAAGCAGTACAGGGATGGCTATTGCAGAAGCTGTAGATTGGTATTATCTTTGATTTCACCTGCACTGGGATGAAGATAGGAACTCTGGCAATAATGTCTAAAGAAAAAAATTATGTAATATTCCAGAAGGCACTAAAACCAAAAAAAAAAAAATATGTAACATTCCAGAAGGCACATCAAAAACCAAAGTGGCCCAAAAAGCAGTCATTGAGGATGAAGTCTCTCACTTTCCTCTGTAAGGTTCCTGACCTCCATAAAATGAGAATAGGGATTTATTGGGTCAAATGAGTTCTTCAAAACCCTGCAGAGTGTAGCCAATGGGTTATTGGGTTTTTTCATTACTCCAATTCACATCAAGAATCTATACTCCACAGACAGTAGGCCTCAAATTGGAGAAGCAGAGCAGTATTAAAGTCAGGGTTATTTGATCACTCATGGTTCACAGAATGGGTGTCCAGGCCACCCTGACTTTAGGCAAATGAGAGGAAAGGGAGATTATTTTGGACACTGTCTTGGGCTGTGCCCCTCAAGGAAACGTCAAGCCAGAGGTTATGATGAGTGTCTATATGGAAGAAGATGAGGGCCATTTGGGAGTGTTTTGGTTTTCATTGTGGTCATTTATGTGGCAGTAGGAAAAGATGACTGGGTCCACCAGGGCTTGAACTCTGGTGTGATTCCTCTTAGAGACTGAGTTCTGGAACTGACCTCAGAGAAGTATTGCCATGATTTGTGTTGGGATTTTAGGCGGCCACCCATGAAATTCGCCCTTTGAAACTGAGATCTAGGCCCGGGGTGGCTTTCCACAGAGCACTGGGAATCTCAGACAGAATATCATATGATGTTATTTTGAAATACTTGCCAGACATAGTTGAGAGTCAAAACACACATGGACCTCACATTGTAGACCTCAATTGGCCTGGCTTCATGTGACTATTTGGCCACTCTTTGGAAAGCCTTGCCTGTGAGAGTTCTCCAGAACTTTCATTGAAATGAGCTTCCTCAACATTGAATGATTCCTGAAAGAATTGAAACCCACAATGCCTCCAACTTCATCCTTGTAAAATGGCTAGATAAATACCATAAAATTTTTGAAATTCGCATGATGAGGTGGCACTGGAGAACCTTTGATGTCCTGTTGCTGATCATTAGTGTACCAGACAGTGCCTTGATTGATTGGGTATAATGAAGGTGGTGTAGAACAGAGATGCCGGTTAGATGGAGACTGCGGAGTAGTTGGCCCAGAGTTGTGGTGTGCAGGTGTGTGATAAAATATTTATGGTGGTGCCATGTGGATCTGCCATTGACTTCCAAATGGCTTTTAGCTAACATGGTGCACCCAGCAGACCCTTATATGCAAAGGCATCTTGTTATATGGAGAGGTTTCAGGGAAATGTTCAGAATCAGGTTGCTATGGTCAAGGGGGCAAGCTATGTGGGATAGAAGCCGGGTTAGTGAGTTCTCCTGGAGACTCTGACCCAGCACATGTCACAGAACTCCCTCCAACACTGTGTCCCAGTTGAACTCCTTGTATTTCTTGAAGCAAATACCAAACTCCCAGTTCAGCACCAAGAAACACCATGAAAATTGGAGGATGACTAAATGGCTTCACAGTCCACATGGTTAGACACTTTGGCCCACTGGACTCTGTTTACCTACAAAGAGAGAATTCAGCACTGCTGCCTCAGGTTCATTGGAAAATAAGAAACCATGTTCTCCAAGTCACATAGATTCAGACCCAGCTTTGATGGTTTCACTACAAATGAAGACAAAGCTCCTGACAACAATATATATTTCAAGTGCCACACCTCAGAGGCAGATTCTCCAGAAGTCTTTTTTCCAGCAGAGCTCCATGGTTGTGGAGTGTTTACCCAATCCCTTACTTCTGGAAACTCCTCTACCTGCTCCCAGGTTGAGAACTCCTGAGAATTTTCCATTCCAGATATGTATTCACAGATTTTCTAACTCTTCTTCTCTAATTGTGTCTCACTTGGGGCAAAGGTAATGTCAAGGCATTGTTCTAGGTGAGAGTGGGAAGATTATTGTGTAGCACATATTTGCATACACATTGGATACATTATCCTATTTTCCATTTGCAATACTGAATTTCTGACACTAACCCATACCCTACTAGACTATGACTACTATCCTAAAATGATGGAGAAAAAGAAACCTAACAGAATAGAAATACAGGCCTTTTGTAGGAGGCATGGTGTATACTTGGATTTTCCTTTTCCTTTATCAAGGATATGTGTTATAAATCTAGTCAACTTTTCATTGTAATATTTCTCCATGAGTTTTCAAAGTTAACACATATGTAAATTCCTGTCTCCTTTTCTCTGTAGCCTCTTTAGAACATGTATATTTTTATGCATATATAGACTCCTACCTGGTAACACACGTAAATTCTTGTGATCTCACTAACTTTGGAATATACAAATTATGAGAATAGATCACTTCCCCTAAATACTGATGGAACTGAAAATTCAAACTATGGGTGAGCTTCCTAGTGAACAACATCATACATAAATCCATGTTCAGTAAAATGAATATTTTTAGATATGTGGATGATATATATTTCATGATAAATTTCGATTGGCATATATATTGCTACATTTTATTGTTGTGTGTGTGTGTGTGTGTGTATATATATATATATATATATATATACCAGATTTTCCAGATTTTCCAAAATATGAAATATATGTGTCTTATTATACACTCCCTAAATTCATTCAAGTTCATGTATGCGATTTAAAATCAACATTTTACATGATTATCATCAGTCTGGCTGGGCACAATTCAGGAGCCAATTGTCAAAAGAAACAAACTTTATTTTTAGAACCACACAAGCCAAACAAAACAGCTTCTCAGGAAAAACCCTCAGAGCCCAACTGCCACCACAGTCTTCCCACAAGCCTCTCCCTCAACCACAAGCCTCCTCCTTTTGAGGCCAATTGGCTGGGTCACATGGGCGGAGCCAAAAAAGTCCACCAATGAGCAGCTCCGTTGTCTGAAAGGGCAGGGAAACATCCCATTGAGCATCACCACAGAGGAGCCAATCAGCTAGATGTTGCTGGGGCCGCTGTGGAGCCAATCATCAGCCGGCAGCTGGAAGTTTGCTGGCAGCTGGAGGTTTCCTGGGGCCCCTTTGGCTGTGGCTCTCAACATCTCCCCCTCTCTGTTTAAACAACGAGCATGTGGCTTAGGGACCATGCCTGCCTTAGGTTGTGCAGTAGTACATATGGTATTTACTGGAGACCCTTGGCTGTGGCTATCAACAGGATTTGTATGTACCATTCACTGAAGTTAGTTTTCAGTACTAGGAAACAAATATGTATTTCAGGTGGATAAATATTTCTGAGAAAAATCTTGTGAAAAGTTGATTATAAATCCACATACTTGAACATAAATGAATTTACGGAGTGTAAATAAGATACATATATTTCATATTTTGAAAAATCTGGAGAGAGTGTGTGTGTGTGTGTGTGTGTGTGTATACACACACAGACACATACAGATATTAAAATGTAGCAACATATATGCAAATCTAAATTCACTATGAAATATACATCAATCACAGATCCAAAAATATTCAATTTTCTTAACAGGGATTTATGTATAATGTTTTTCTACTAGGAAGCTCACCCATTATTTGAATTATCAGTTCCAACAGCGTTTAGGAGGAGTGATGTCTTCTCACAAATTGTATCTCCCAAGTCAGTCACCTCACAAGAATGTAGGTGTGACACCAGGTAGGATTTGATATGTGCATATAAAAATACATGTGCTGAATAGGCTACAGACAAAGGGAGACAGGAATTCACATATTTGTTAACTTTAAAAACACATGGAGATCTATTTCAATTAAAAATAGACTGGATTTATAACACCTGACATTTATCATGCAAAAGGCAAGATCAATTATACACCATGCCTCCTCTGAACTGCTTGTATTTCAATTCTGTTTGTGTTACTTTTCTGCATGATATTAGAATTAGTAGTCAGAGTCTAGTAGGGTATGGGTTCGTGTCAGGGATTCAGTATTTCGAATGGAAAATTGGAAAATGAATCCAATGTGTATGCAAATACGTGCTACACACAAAAAATCCCCACTTTCATTCAGAACAATGGCTTGAAATAACCACGCTCCATGTAAGAAACAATTAGAGGAGAAGAGTTAGAAAATCTGTGAATACATACGTAGAATGGAAAATGCTCAGTAGTTCACAACCTTTGAGGTGGAAGAGACGTTTCCAAACCTTAGGGACAGGGTAAAACTCCACAAACATGGATCTCTGCTGGCCTAAACACTTCTGGAGATACTGACAATGAGGTTGGGTACTTGAAATATATGTTGTTTTCAGAAGCTTTAGCTTCCTTTGTAGTGAGACCATCAAACTTGGGTCTGCATTTTTGTGACCTGGAGGACATGAATTCTTATTGTCCAATGAACATGAGGCAGCAGTGCTGAATTCACTCTTTGTAACTAAACTGTGGCCAATGGGGGATAAGTGTCTCCCCGTCTGGACTTTGAAATCATTTGGTCATCCTCCACTTTTCGTGGTGTTTCTTGCTGCTGCAGTGGGTGTTTTGTATTTGGTTCATGACATACAAGGAGTTAAACTGGGACACAATGCTGGAGGGAGTCCTCTAACGTATGGTGTGTCAGGGTCTGCAGGAGAATGCACCAACCAGGCTTCTATCCCCCATTGCTTGCCCCCTTTACCATAGGAACTTGATTCTGAACATTGCCCTGAAAACTCTCCATGTAACATGATGCCTTTACATACAAAGTTCTGCTAGCTGCACCATGTCAGTCACAAGGCATTTGGAAGCCAATGTAAGATCCACATGACCCCACCACAGATGTATTGTCACACACCTGCACACAACTGCTCTCGGCCTGCCATAAATACTGCTCTGCTTCTCCAATTTGAGGCCTACTTACTGTCAGGTATAGATTCTTTATGTGATTTGGCATCATGAGACAACCCAAGCAGTTCTGCAGGACTTTGAAGAACTCATTTGATCCAAAGGATCCCTATTCTCACTTGATGGAGGTCAGGAACCAAACAGAAGAAGGCAAGAGACTTCATCCACAATGACAGATTTTTTGCCATTTTGGTTTTGGATGCACACATGGGATCTTCTTTAGATCTATCAGGAGCTGAGAATCTTAGCCACAGCCTCAAACAGGGCCTAGTGTCTGACTAAGACACATCCCTTTCCAGAGCAATTAAGCAAAGAGCCACAGGTGATGCCCATTCATTTCCATTTGAAAACTGTTTCTTCACGCTTCACAAAGGGGTGGCCTGAGGCAAAGACCTTCCTGACATTCAAGGCAACAGAAACATAGATAAGCAAATGGAGCCAAGCAGGGTTTCTCCACTGAGACTTTACTGGTCACACTGATATCTGAGTTTTCTGAGATGTTCCCATTCCCTTCAGCTATCAAGGACATGGCCATGTCACAGAGTTTGGAGGTGGTACATATCTTGGACAATAAACCAAGATACTATTCTGGAGAGTAGCCAGAATTCAGGAAGAAAACAGTAACTTAGGAAGTTAGTAGGTGTTTCCCATCCATAAGGCAAGCAACAGTCCATTAATCAATTGTGCAGGATGAATGCTGTGAAGCTTTCTACTAGACAGGACACCTCCATTGATGCATTCTCGTTTCTAATGTCTAAAACCACGGACACAGTGGCTACACAGACATAGAAACACTCGCCTTGTCTATAGACTTACTAGAAACAGTCGACTCCAAACCAAACCAACCACCTTTCCTACCTATTCTCAGAACATGAAACAAAACCGCAAACTCACACCCACAACCAAAAAGGCACCTCCTTCCCAAAAATAGGTCTTTAACTATCTGGAGTGTCCTCTGACTGGTGGGCCATACTATGTTCCACTCGAAATGGCCTGTCTGGTCTCAGATCTTGTCTCCTTGGCCAACTCTGTTATTCTGCGAGGAGCCTGCTGTTAGCCACAACCTGCTGTCTCAAGAAAGGCCCCTCTTCAGAGCTCTACTGGCATTTGGCCATCCTCACATCAGTAGGTACCAAGAAGGCCTGACTCTGTACTTGGTAAATCCAAACAAGTGAGCCCACTGGGACTGGGACTGGGACTGGCTCTTGGTGCCTGGCTTCTTGCATCCCAATTTCAGAGAGTTCCATCACCAAGGAAATGAGGTATGTCACTTTCTTTGCAACTGAATGAGGTCACTGCCTTGGCAACAACTTTGTCCTAAGACTTGCTTCCAATGGTTCCATGAGTTGGAGGGTGCCCCTACTTCCTGTGACAATTTGACTAGTTAGAATGGTATATCAAAATAGACACCATGGAACAGCTCTACACGCAGGCCTGGTTAGGTTCATCTTCTCTACATTAAGAAGAGAGAGTCTGATGCATACACATCCCTTCATCCTGTCCAGGTTGTTTGCCATGGAAGATGGCTTTTGCTCATGCAGGTCCTTCATAGCTGCCTACATCTTCTCCAGGGATCATTTCTGCATCGAACTTTGAGGTTCTCAGCAGTTGGAAGATAACCTACATCCCTAATTGAAAGAATAGCCCTGTCCCTGCTCTTTTGTAATGTTAGATTGAGGCAACAGTGTATGGTTAGGGTTAATAACACGTTCGATTTGGGTTAGGAATCATTCTGCGGGATGAATAAGGTTATTGGGAACCTGCAATATATAGAAATATAGTGGTTAAATATAAGTATGAAAACAGAAATCTAGGTAAGATTTGAAGCTCAGAAGTGCATTTGGCAATAGATTGGGACACGTAGCTTTGAATTATGTTCTGCATACATGTTTCAGAAAAATCGATATACAATGGCATAGGACCTTGTACCTCAGATGATTGAATGCAGTAGAGTACATCCACTCAAAAAGGGATAGTCGATAGGATCAGGAAGATAGTCAGTATGTTTCGGAAGAAGATAGAGTATAGGATTTGGACCAAAGTTCATTAGCAATAGGGTTTCGGTTAGAGAGTGAATGTCAATGTCAGCACATGTGAAGGGTCAGTCACAATGTTGAACTGGAAAAAATATGTAGGAAAGTAGATATCAATAGAGACATTAGGAAATCAGGCAAAGTATAAAGTGAGTGAAAAAACTAGACATTTCCAATAGTTTTGAGGTTGAATATATAATCTTAGGAAGAAACAAAAATGTGGTCACCAATAGGATTGACATTTGAGAGCATTAGG